>NW_017803490.1:7635784-7635859 GCF_001625305.1 Branchiostoma belcheri | reverse complement strand
CAAACTCCCTTGGCATGCTTATCTCTGTATTTTGGCCGATTTCTACTCTTTCCAGCCGCCTCCTCAAGCCTGGTA
>NW_017803490.1:7626179-7635764 GCF_001625305.1 Branchiostoma belcheri | reverse complement strand
GAAAGGCACTTTACACGACTTTCCTTACTTAATTTAACTCAGGTGAAAATGAGTATTTTCCTGTTCCGTATTTGTCCTCTGCGTTGGTGGCGGCATAAAATAAGTTGATATAACCTGAGTGTGCCGTCACCATGTCCAGTCATGAAAATGTTGGGATAAAAAAACAACTTTCTGTCGTAACTAATTTTTTTCATTCATCCTCATTACTCACTTAGTCTGTTGCAGCTATTTCCTCACTCGAGTACCTAGCTTCGGTTAGGGACGTCCTCTCGGATAGGACGTAAAGCTGGGGGTCCCGTGTTTGAGGAGAGACACACCTTGAGCATGAGATCCCACCACACTTATTGAGAAAATCAGGGGACCATCCCGGTGTGAATGGTTCAGAAGTTATCGTCCTGTTTTACGCAAAACTGGTGTGTTGCACCTCGAGGTGGTTTAATGGTAAGCGAAACAAACAAACAAACAAACAAACTCCCTTGGCATGCTTATCTCTGTATTTTGGCCGATTTCTACTCTTTCCAGCCGCCTCCTCAAGCCTGGTAGAGGCTAGTGTTATCTGACTTGGTCTGTGTTTTGACAACAGAGTTTATAACGGATACGATGCTCCTGTGCATCAGTCAATCTCTTTGGGGGTCTACGTGCCTTTTTGCCATACGAGCTGTCTTAATATTGTTTTAATAATTAGCATGTTAAGTTGTATTCTATACCTCTTTTTTGTACAATGTTTACGTTATCCTTTTATTGTATTACATGTACTATATATGATACCCAGTATCTATATACATGTAACATCATACTCGTATGTATGCATTTAGCCCCCTGGCAATGAACATGCAAATAAAGATTTATTCATGTATGTTTTTGCCATTGATTGTACAAAGTACGATTGTCGTGCAATAACTCTTTTCTTCCTCCACAATCATCATCAATGGTCGTCTTCCTCGAATAATCGCGAAAATAAAGCTTAAGCCACGACGTGCAAAACGACACACACGACACCATGTATCTGCTTGGCGTAAGAGTTCCTTCTGTCCTTGCCATTTTCGGCTGGAGGGGGGGGGGGCAGTAGCAGTAGGGTCCGAGCCAAAAGTCAGCAACCGACGCTGGTGGTCCACCCCGCCGGATGTTTTGAAGGTTATCCGCCCGGCTCCATATTTGCACTGACACCAGGTCCGACAGGATTCGAACCCGTGCCCGCTGATCCTGTTTCCCTCTTAAAAGAGCCCCGGGGTCGCGAGGTTTTCTTTTGGCGCGTGCTCAGCGCACACATGCCTGGGAGGAGGGCGTGGCCTTGGTCCTACTGACACACTTGATAGAAAGACAATCCGTATCTGGGCGTCACACACGGATGCGTCAAGCGGTCTGAAGTAGGGTGCACATGTTAGTAATATCACAACTAAGGCTAAACATGGCCTCTTCCAGCAGGCACCGCGGATCGCTGGAAAAATAGTAGAAATTGGCCGAAATAAAGGGATAGTATACCAGAGAAGATCCCGGGCCATAGAAGATCCAATTCACGACCCACAGATATACTATGCCCTTATTTCGGCCAATTTCTACTCTTTTTCCAGCGATTCGCGGTGCCTGGTAGAGGCTGGTGGTCATTGGGAGTGATCAAACGTAATTTGTGGGCATGTCCAACTAGAGTAAAATCACTTGCATACACTACACTTGTAAGACCGAACCTAGAATATGCAGCGACAGTATGGGATCCATATACAAAGAAAGACAAAGATAAACTGGAAAGGGTACAGAATCAAGCTGCAAGATTCTGTATGAACAACTATGAAAGAGGTGCTAGTGTCACGGAAATGAAAAGAAAGCTACAGTGGGTGTCACTGGAAGATAGAGAAGAAAAATGTCCAGACTATATATATGTGTGTGTGTGTGTGTGTGTGTGTGTGTGTGTGTGTGTGTGCATGATGTACAAAATGACTAATAAACTGGTGGACGTAGTACTGCTAAGTACCTAATACCAGCCCTACTGACACACTTGATAGAAAGACAATCCGGACCGACGCCCGTAAATCGCATCTGTCCAGACGGGACTGAGCTGGAACTATCCAGACCCGCCGGAGTCCACGGGATACAAGTTGTCGGCCAGAGGACTTTACACCACGTTTTGGCTCGTACTACAAGTGCCGGTCACCCCTCAGCAACGTTTCGTTTGTTCCCAAAATAAAAATGGAAGGAGAAGCAAAAACCAGACTCCCTTGCAGGCCGAGTAAAAAGTAGAAATCAGCCTAAAATGGGGACATCATTGGCCAGAGGAGTGCAGGCAATGGACCCTATCTGGCTGGCCAACTCCTCTGGCCAATGATATCCCCTTTTCAGGCCGATTTCTACTACTAGTATCTATTCCTTCTGAGCCTAAAAGCTATTCACCAACCAAGACTGTAGAATGTCGACAACAGAAGACAAATACAAGTTCACTGTATAACTCAAGAAAGTCGCTAGGGGGCCTGAATCAGAGGTATGTGACCCTGACCTCTTCCTGTATGGGCTTCAGGCTATCTGTGGCAGGTGCCGTATGACGTAGCATGACGTCATGCTATGACGTAGACCAGCGCCTTGAACGTCTAGGTTAACAGGTGGGCCTTAGCCTCTACCAGGCTTCGGGAGGCGGCTGGAAAGAGTAGAAATTGTCTAGATATAGAGATATAGAGATATAAGTATCATGCCGGAGAGGTTGATCTGCTAGAAGTACATTTTTGCCGCACACTGTACTCTCTAGCGGACCAAACTCCCCTGGCATGTTATCTCTCTATTTGGCCAATTTCTACTCTTTCCAGCCGCCTCCCGAAGCCTGGTAGAGGCTACGCAGTTATAACCCACGGTCTCTTTGCTGCATTGATGTGTACGCTGCTAGGCTAGCCTCGACCTACCAGGCTTCGGTGCGGCAAACTGTACTCTCCAGCGGACCAACTCCCCTGACATGTTAGCTCTATTTGGCCAATTTCTACTCTTTCCAGCTGATTCCCAAAGCCTGGTAGAGGCTACTCCATGGACACGTTCTTCCTCTCAGCCTAGAGTGGGATTTTTCGGATTACTTCAGGCGCCAACTCTACTTAATCCCTTCTTAATCCGTGTTCGGACGGATTTTCTATTTCTGATCCGGTAGAGAGGAGCACGCCCGTGTCATAAAGGACGCATAGAATTTGATCGGTACGGTTCTGAACACGATATATCCCATATCTGCTTGAACTTCAGCCGAAGAGGTCGTTGTCCCACGCAGTGACAGTTGTCGTCGCCATACCGCGGCTGAGCTACGGTTACAAACACACGTGCTGCCGCAGAGGACATACAACCGCCACGGCGTGTTTGGTGGCATTCAACGCAATTTTCAGAGCGGCAAAACAATAAATATTCTGGATTTCTGATATTGACATCTAGTGCCGTTTCTTAGCACATTTTGTCATCATTATATACTGAGTCGTTAGAAATAGCCCAGAAACAAGCCAAATCAGACGTCTCTTTATTTTTGGGTACCACCCAAAAATAGCTAGAACCAGCATGCAAAATGTACCAGCCACTAAAGCCTGGTGGAGGCTACACTTAGCGATGGAGGGGTCATGTATAGCCTCTACCAGGCTTCAGAGGCGGCCAATACAGTTTGTGTCTCCAATTACTCTTTCCAACCACCTCTGAAGCCTGGTAGAGGCTAAGTCGCCGCTAAAACCGCGAAAATAAAATAACAATCGCTAAAGTTTGAAGACTTACAGTAAGCTCTGTGAGGAAAAGAAACACTAGTGGTGGGGCTATAATGGCCGTAATACAGCCAGAGATGGCTTTGTCCTAGACGCAGTTATTTGCTGATCGGTTGCGCGTATGAATCTGACTGGCGCCACCCGACGTTTCAACGGTTTGTAAAAGAGCAGACAACACTCTCGGCTCTTTTCATGGGCATTACCGGGAAAACAGCGCGTTCAAAGTGTGCTTAGGCCACACCAATTTAATTTCTTGGTTAACGGATTCGCCGCTTCATTTTTTTCTGATTTGCAAATAAAAATAAAAATTCAGAATCAATTGCAAAATGCTCATATTTTGCCCTGAACAGTTGAAAACAGTCATTTTCTTTCTACTTGTAACAGTCATTCCATCTTTCAATGCAGTAGTATCATTACAAGTTCAAAATAGTTCAAAATTCATTGTTTAAATTTTGAACCAGCCTGGTGTGTTGACTTCATGGCTCCTGTCGTACCATTTTGGGCCATAATAGGATGCCTAGGCCTGTTTTTATTTTTTTTCGCCCGCCCGCTCCATTATTTTTATAGAAAAATCCGTTAACCAAGAAATTAAATTGGTGTGGCCTTAGCCATATTTCAAAATGATAATTACTATGTTCCATTATTATATGGCTCATTTGCTTTAGCTAATACTAGTAGTCAAACAACAAGGATAAAGCCTATACCGGCACTTTGTCGGACTAAAGAGGCAATTGCAAAATAAGGGCACCCCCCTCTACTTCTTGATGCTTTTCCAATGTAACGGATTCGTCGCTCAGAGTGCTTCGTGTTACCATGGTAACAGGTCAGATCATGACGTATGCAGTTACGTCATTTACTTGTTTGTTTCATTTTTGTTCTGCTTATAGAAGAAGAACTCTGGCGACAAGTTTGTACATTTTTTGTTATTATTATTATTATTTATTGTTATTGGTTAGTTACAGTTTTTCCTTGATTATCATTATCATTATTTATTGTATCTTAATTTCATTGCCTTAGCACAATATAGGTATCATTTCTTGTTTAACAAGGTTTATGATGTCAAAATTTGAAAATGTAGGAATCTTGCTTTTTCATCGCATTAGATTAGGAGTCTGCGGAGGATGTCATCCATAAAATTTACTTGCTGTGGCCTTAATATAATAGTTCTACATTCCTGTCCTCCCCACATCTGCTTGGAGCCCGTGGACAGGTGAAAAGTTGAGAAGTCGTCCTGCCTGTGACCCCGTGACCCCTGTGAGAGTCCGTGGGGGGGGGTCGGTGTCTTTCATGTCCTGACGACTGTTATTAAACACGCACACAGCCGTTTGTCCCTGCTCTCATTGCTAGTCTCTAACAGACTAACTAACGCTGGTTATGCTGAGGTCACATCTCCAAACCGGGGCCCGGCCGGGCAGCTTTTGGGAACGAAAAGTACGATATAAAAGTCAACAAAACACAGAAACGTTTTCGATGATAATCATGAGCACTATATCTATATACTCTTCATATGAATTGTTAATTTTTCCTTCATACAGACACGCCGGTCGGGCCCCGGTTTGGAAATGTGACCTAAGCATTATATATAGGAGAATATTTGCCAGAGGAGTTTGGCCGCCTTGTAGGTTTGACTGGCCGCGCACAGAGGGAAGAAACTACCTGTAATTTCCCTCTGTTAACACGCACACAGCCATTTGTCGCTGCTCTCATTGCTAGTCTCTAACAGACTAACTACGCTGGTTATATATAATATAGGAGAATATTTGCCAGGGGAGTTTGGCCGCCTTGTAGGTTTGACTGGCCGTGCACAGAGGGAAAGTAACTACCTGTAATCTCCCTCTGTTAACACGCACACAGCCATTTGTCCTACACGGACTCGGGAGCTGAGGTAATGATTTATTCAGGCCGGCCTGGCGCCTTTTTTCCTGGGGCGATCTTTACAGCAGACACCGTGGGTGCAGACAGAAGGACCTGCAGTTCTGTCGTGAGTTGGAGGATGTCGCTGCTCTCAGTGTGTGTCAGTGCACTATTGCACAGGTGTTTGGTTGACGGTTGTTTCTGTTCGTCTTTTCGAGTGCTTTGTAAAGCCCCATTATGTAAGATTTTGTAACCGAAATTGTATCCCTTCATGTGTATTTTGTGACTTGACATAGAATTGTAAGTTAGGAAAACTCTTCTATTATTGGTCCAAACATAGACAGGGGGTACGAGTAATATAAACAAGACTAACACTAGTTAAAAATGTTAAGAATTAGCAAAATATATGGAGAATAATTGGCCAGGATTTAAATGTTACAATCTAATACTGTATTGCAGCCACCAAAAGATCTGCTTGGAGATTATCAATTATCATAATTAATAATAGGCCGCGAAAAGAAGCTGAAACTGTACATAGTATAGTCTAACCGGTAGTAGTAGTACACATTAGTGTATAGTGAGGTCTCCTTAATTTTGTATAGTGCTTTATTCATGACCTGTACTTAGCGTGTAAGAGCATAAATGTATAATAAAGGTCTTTCATCATTATCTCTGTCAGGGGCTTATTGCAAGGTCCTCCAAGCTCTACTGTACTAGAAGAGACTACTAGAAGTGCGGTATAGCCAGACTTTACCTAGTCTCCACCAGACTCCTTTGCAGGCTGAATAAATAGTAGAAATCGGCCTAAAAAGGAGATACCAATTAGCCAGAGTTGGCCGATCAAAGAAGCTCCATTTGCCAGCCAACTCCTCTGGCTAATTATATCCCGTTTTTAGGCCGATATTTATTCAGCCTGCAAAGAAGTCTGGTGGAGCCTAGACATACCTGCGACGGTTGTAAATACAACAAATATTACGATATGATTATAAAAACTGCGGGAAGTGAGAAAATATTACGACCGTACCTTAATACACCGTCTGGCGCCAGTACTGCCGCCACACGGGACACGTGCGGGCTGCCGGCCACTCACCTGGAAATAATCTGTCTACCTGTCCGCTCACCTGGTCCATTCACATGTACTTACCTGGTCTACTGGTACAGGTCATCTTCAACCATTAAAGACATCCGATTTAATTCCAGGGCCGCAAAACAAATAAAAATATTTTCCCATCGTTTGAATTTTAGTGATTTTCTAGCCTGGTTTTAAACAAACCTATTTTAGCCACCGAGTATCTTGAGACTTGACCCTCCGCAAGTAGCTAAAAATAGGTTTTGTAACCAGACTAGACATTTACTGCCATTTCTGAGCACATTTTCGTCATTATTTTTCAAACTTAAAGTGTTTAAAATAGCCTTGCAACAAGCTACGTTGCATACATTGGGACAGAGAAAAATCGGGTTTCCAAGCCCTAAAAACCGCACTGGGTGCCAGCCCGCCATGCAGTAGCTTCATAAGTTTTATCTCATTTTCCGCTTGTTTCACTTCCAGGTTCCTAAACAGACCCGGGCTGTTCTAACAAACAAACACCCCCCTCCGCTCATCCCCCACCACCATCTGCCGAGGGAAGACGACGTCATGAGGAAACCACCGCCTATCAGTCGGACGACGTTTTTTGTTGGCGCCAAGTTTTGGCGGGGGGTCGCGGCCGACCGTCTGATTCTCCCCTCTACCAATTTCCGAAATTAAATTATCGAGGCACACATTAGACAACAGATATGACACCCGTGACACACACCAGAAATGCGAATCATACTCAAAATGATGATTATGTGTTAGCCGATATGAAATGGACACGTTATTCAGTTATTTATCATAAATTTGATGCTGTCAAAATAAATGTAGAAAATTGTATGGCGTTGCAAAACGGCATTGGAAAGAATGGCTAGAAATAGGGACTATATAATCCATAACCTAGGCTAATGACAGTATATACAAAAAAGTAACAATATAACTCAGTATGGTAGGAGGCCAGAGGTCATTCAAATATATAATATCCAATATTTACAATGTTGTAGGAATAGATGGAAGGACTAAGAGTTATGTAATTAGAAACGGTTTGTTGATGAAATATAAGTGTGAAGAGCGGCCGAAAGGTTTTGATCTGTATTAAGGGTCTAGTTCTAATGCAAAATGTACAATGTACTCTCCAAGCAGAGGTTTGGCTTTTGCTTATTTTTGCCGCGCTTTTTAAGGCTTTCTTTTTAGTCCCACCGCTTTTGGTGGCTGCAGGTCAGTATCAAATTGGCAAGACGGTAAATTTGGCAGGCCAGTATCCTTTTGGCAAGAGTTTCTCTGGCGTAAAAGAAAGTAGATACGAGTACAAAAAAAGCCAGATAAAACGCTTACAACACGCCAAAAATAAGCCATAGCCTCTGTCTGGAAAGTAGTTCCGCTACTCTATCGCTAGGAAGCAAGATGAACATCTAACGTCCTCATATTGCTACCAGACCCAAACACTTGTAAATCCACCTCTGACACACCACTGATGTAAACGAAGATCATAACTTTCTCTTTTGATAAAAAGTGTCGTTTTTCCGCCGTCCAACAGCAAGCCTCTGGCCTGCCAAACTCCACTGGGAAATTATCCCCGTATTTAGGCCAATTTGGAGTATTTTATCGTCCCCTGGTGGAGAGGAGGCTAGCGCTAGCGGTGACTAGACCAGGAACACCTGCCTAGTCTGGCTCCAGCCCCCTGCGGCTAGTCGTGCTGGGGCCATCTGTAGGGCTAGCTAAACTCTGCTCCAAGCAGATACTACGGTGGCAAGGCGTTGGGCAGTGGAGGGCCCCGAAGATTTAAGAGTTTTTTTTTCTATTTCAACATGTAATCACCAGACGTGGTAACTCAAGTTTTATCAGCTTATATTAATGCCGCCACCAACACAGGGGACAAATACATGACAGGACAATACTCATTTTCACCTGAGCTGAGTGAGGAAAGTCGTGTAAAGTGCCTTTCCCAAGGGCACAAGATCGGTGGCATGTCAGGACTCGAACCCGGGACCTCTAGGTTCCGAGTCGCACACTCTGCCGCTACGCCACACGATCTCACCTGAGAGTTTGAGCTGGTCAGCTCCCCGTTTTCTTTCTATATCTGGGAGACAGACTCTTGTGGCTCTCTGGTGCAGAAGAATTTTTGAGATGGAAATGTGAAAAGTAGAGATTGGCAGATATAGGGTCCAGCTACCTACATTTTTTATGCAGTAAGTTAAAGCAACATGCTATGAGGCAAAAATACGATGCCACTGACGAAAAAAAAAACTTGAGACGTTGAGTTGCAGTTTTCCAACACGTTTTTGCGGCACAACGACGTTGATCTTTTACTCCCCAAATCATGAACTCAGGTATGCTTGTAGCACAACAAAATGTGTTAAACAACGATGTTTAAAATAGTGAAAATCTTACATGATGTCGCTTTAAAAGCTGCACAAATGTACTACTTTAGAAATTGAAATACCTTTATTGTACATTCATGCCACGGCGGGCTAGGTACACGTCAAGACTTAACAGACACATAACAAACGTATATAGAAAAGTGGAGACAAAAGATACACTACTTGACTTAGACATACATATATAAGGAACATACAAGGGAACTATACCAGGCTAATACAAAGTGTTCTACTTTAGAAACAGCTTTGCTATCCAGTGCGCAGACTCCCTGGGGACCACCAGGCGACGACAAATTACCGCCGTAAAGTGGTTCCCCCAATCTCGTTCCCCGGCTAATGCGGCCGGCGCAAATCTCGTTCCACGCCGCCGGAACGACGCGAAAATTGGACGTCACGTCGCTTCTGGTACCCTAATCGCGTTGTGACGTCCGGGGACAGATACTTGGGGTGCGGGTAGCCTCTAGTACTAGGCTTCGGGAGGCGGCTGGTAAGAGTTAATCTCCAAGCAGATCCCTAGTCGGTGGCAAGATAGCATCCATAAGCCAGAGTTGGTGGGGGTAACGACAAAAAAAAA
>NW_017803490.1:7612307-7626158 GCF_001625305.1 Branchiostoma belcheri | reverse complement strand
AGATAACATGCCGAAGGAGTTGGTCCGCTAGAGAGTACAGTTTGCCGCTCGAGTGCGGCAAAATGTACTAGTTCTCTCTAGCGGACCAACTCCTTCGGCATGTTATCTCTCTATTTGGACGATTTCTACTCTTTCCAGCCGCCTCCCGAAGCCTGGTAGAGGCTAGGTATGACCGCACAATAAATGATAAAATACCGTACTTTCATAATATGGTATAATGAAAGGCTCCCTAATTTAAACGACTTCTACTACTTTCTTCAGGCCCCCAAAGAGGCCTGGTTCAGACTATTTAAACGTAACGGTAGTTTGTTACTGTTAATTTCAAATTTATATAAAACCGCGCCATGATTAAGTTGTAGTTAGGAGACCTTCTCTCCCAATATCAGATAAGAGACGGTCTAATTCACCTTGGCGAAGACTCGGCACAACTTAATGTAATAAAATAAAGAACCATTGACTGTAGCGAACTCTTTATTCAATATGGCATTCTATTAAGGGGAATGAAAGTAAAGAAAGTTTGGTGGTCGATTTGACACCGTTTTAAAAGTTTCTGTGGAAAGTATTAAAGGCACCAAAAGCGATTTCATGTCAATTTTCTGGTCATTTTTTTATGCAGTTAGTTGAAACAACACGTTCATATCTGTGAGGAAAAATACGATGTCACTGACGGAAAAAAATGTTTTTTTTTTCGTTTTGTTGACTGGTTTTACCCATCTACTGGTGTTACAAATTAAGGGACACCTCTCGTAGCTTGTTTTGGGCTATTCAGACGCGTCAACTATGAAATGATGACAATAATGTGGTAGGAAATAGCAGTAAATGCATTGTCTAATCAGTGAGAGTGCGAAAAGAAATAAGTCCAAAAAGTAAAAGCTATATACAAATGTAGCTACATTTAAAAAATAAAATACATTCCTTACAAAGACTGTTGTTGTTAGCCTCCGCAACATGCCAAAAAGGGGGGGGGGTTCAGGGTCTTTGGGAGCTTTTATGTGCTATTTTCTGATTGCATATAGACAACATAGCCGGCCTGGTTGGCTAATCAGAAAACAGTCTAGACCACCAACCCCCAAGTTCTATAAGCCTGCTACGGAGGCTATGTAGTTGTACAGTCTATGCGAATTTGTTGTGTTGGAAATTACTGTAGAAATGACTTGCTTCATAAAGAAAAGAATCTCTAACCGCTCTTGGCAGTTCTTTCCGATTAAACAATAACGCGAGCCAAGAAAACGGAATAACAGATTCTTCCCCAAACCGGAAGGAACCTTGATAAGGTCTGAGTGGTCTGGGTACGAGATTACTGTCTGCCGCTCTTCTCGTCTCCAGGCGGCCAGACGACACTTATCAACTTTCGCCCGGAAATGTCTCCTAGACTGTCTTGTGACATGGCGGACCGAGTTAGCGTCACAACCTGGCGCATTGTCAACATTCATACTAGTCATACTAGTATTTAGCCTCCTGTGCAGGCTCCGGGGCGGGTGGGATTTTGATACAGCGTTTTGAAGAGTTTTTAACGCGATCTTTTAATACCCGGCCATCCTACAACCAGCAGCGAGAGAACTTCGGGTTCCATTCCGGGGCCAGTCTTGTGACATGGCGCTCCGAGTTAGCGTCACAACCTGGCGCATTGTCAACATTCATACTAGTATTCGTGTTAGCCTGGAAGCCAGACCGTTTCCAGGGCAATTGGTCTAAGGCCACACCAAGTAATTTTTATGGATGATGCCTAGCTGATTTCCAGGCTACCTTCGGCGGGACAGGACAACATTTGCCTTGTGTTCGCTTCAGGTCGGAGAAAAGTCATTTTGGCATAAATCTTTTGGCGACAACTTCTTCGTATGCCGACTGCTATTGAGCTATATATTGATGTCAATATCAACATGATTGATCCGAGACACCATGAACAGTTTAACGCATTTGTCACTAAACTATTGGCCTACCATATTTGAATAGGTTGTTGGAAATGGTACATATTGTAATATTATGCTAGCAAGCTAGTCAATACCATTTCTAGCAAGTCTACACATCTCTGCCACCTTAGTGTTGCCATTAGCTACTGTATAGTATTGGCCAGGATTAAGCCTACGTGACAGTGGGGACCCCTAGCAGTTAAAACTATCATTGCAGGCCCATGGTAATCTCCAAGCAGATTCTGCATGGTTTAATCAGATCCCATCTGTCAAAAAGAGTTTATTTCAGTGTTAAAAAAAGGTATGGAAATTAAAATAGGTAAAAAAATAAAACAAGTGACAAGATGAGGTTTGAGTATTTTCAGTATTTTCAGCATGTGTATTGTTCATTCACACAAACTAGGCTGTACAAGTACATGTAGGACAGAGAAAATCAAACTAACATTAACAGAGTAGGTTGAGCCAATAATACAATCAAACTAATGTTACATTAACATATTTTACATTAACAGAGTAGGCAGGGCTAATAATACAAGTACATTGTAAGTTTGTTTTAGCTTTAGAGTGATTGGGCATTCAATATCTTTGTTGTTTCTATGCAGAAAAAGTTCCTTAAACATCCAAAGAAATGACAACATTCTGGCAATAGGTCCTTATGTATGAATTCAGTAGGGGTCATTGTTCTTGAATTACATAAAGGACAGCGAAGATTAAAAAAAAAAGATGCCCTTGTTTCTTAAACAGCAGCTGGCAGTTTTGAGCCCTTGGAAGATTTCGCTTTTACGATAAAATCTACCATAAGTCAATGCCAATCTCATCTTTATCTTTAAGAGATTCAGAAAATCTTGAGGAGCAGCATGTTGTGTCGTATACAGGTCATTTGAAGGCACGCTTGCACCAGATTTAAGTGTATATCATGACTATTAAGTTAACATTCAAGTACAGTAGTCTTTACCAGACTTCTGAGGCTACTGTTAAGAATAGAAGTTGCCCAAATACTAGTAGACAGACAACATGCCAGGGGAGTTAGTCCACTAAATATGCTCCTTTACTTCAGCTGATCAATTTCCCTTCCAAGTTATCTGTCTATCTGTTCAATTTTTACTTTCTGGCTGCCTCTGAAGCCTGGTAGAGGCTACAGTAAAGATGCAGCTTGCTTACGACACGTCTGGCGGCAACAATTCTGGGCTGTTTTCTCTTCACCAGTCTCCCAATGACAGCTAGTGTCCTTTTTATACATACTAATTCTCACTCCTATAACAATCACACTTACATGTATACAGTCTTACTGCTGACATACACTACAATGTACATTACTTAATGATGCTAATTATGATTTTCACTATTTATACAAAGATGTCCCATACGAAATATCGAAACAGGGCAGGATTTAAAAAAAAAACAGCCTGGTAGACCTGCTTGGCTGACGTTACAACAGTTTAAACATTATTGTCTAACACAAAATTATTTGCATTTGAAGCCTTCTTCAGAAAGACTGACCCAAATTCTTGTCACATGACCTAATGGACTCAGGTCAAAGGTAAATTCAGAAAAGGGTCAAAGGTGAATTCAGAAAAGGGTCAAAGGTCAATTCAGAAAAGGGTCAAAGGTTAGTTACATGCCATCTTCTTGTGGAAGGCTTCAAAGATGGCTTAAAAAATTCACATAATTTTGTGTCTGACAGCAAGTCTAAACTGTTACCATGTTAACTTCCAACAGGCTTTTAGCTAGGATTTTTTGTTGGGTGTCCATTTTGTTATATTGTACTGTCCTACCAAAAAGTAGGGGGTTCAATTTCTTATTAATTTCAGTACAGGGTGTCTAATAGAGACCCTGGACACCACATAGCTAAAAACCTGGCTACCAACAACATAAGATTCTATAGCTAAGCTGCTGTGTTGCTGTCCTTGTCTCTGGCCAGCATGACGGTGTGCTGTCCACCCCCAGACACAAGGACAACCTCCC
This sequence comes from Branchiostoma belcheri, assembly GCF_001625305.1. NCBI lineage: Eukaryota > Metazoa > Chordata > Leptocardii > Amphioxiformes > Branchiostomatidae > Branchiostoma > Branchiostoma belcheri. The sequence continues at coordinate 7,622,283 of NW_017803490.1, read as the reverse complement.
TGCTGTCCAGCTGTTTCCCAGACATTTTTGTGGGCACCCAGACATCATCGTCATCGCTCAGGCCTAGCTGCAGGTTGGTCCCCATTCCCCAGGAATACGCCTCACCTGGAAAATAAGAATTTCGTCAGGTTTCAAAACTAGTGTCACAAAATGAAAACAAACATACAGTGGGTGTCACTGGAAGACAGCAAAGAATATATGTCCTGACTATGTCTGATGTCCAAATGTCAGAATTAATATTGTTGTACATGATCTTATAGAAATACCGGTGCACTGGTGAACCCACAGTAAAAATATTGATTCCAGAAAAGCTTGGACCTAGGAAAATATGTTGTGTTTTTTTTAAATTTTTTTTTAATTACAATGGATACATACAAAATGAAAAATGTTGTGTTTCCTGTTTCAGTCCTGAAAAAAATTAGGGTTGGTAGGTAGAGATTATTCTGGCAACAAATACTTTTGCAGGCAGAAGAAAAGTCCATTTACTGGGGCACAGAAAGAAGATTGTGAATAAGGACTCACCATTTTTACTGACAGCAAAGGAGACTGCTGATCCTGTGGCCACACCACAGATGTTACTGAGTGTTGTGAGTTGGGTGGGTTTGGTGACTTCCTTGTCCATATCTTCTCCTAGTCCCAGTCTGCCATACTCACCCCTACCCATCACATACACCTCTCCTGGGATACAACACAACAATGCACATGTACATGCGGCTGGCACAGTGAAACAACAGGAACACTACAAAAGTACAAGTACCTTTTACACTACTGTACTGCAAACTTTAAACCAGTCAAAGAAGTACTCAGTTATTATCTCTTTCCAACATAGTTGAGCTACAGCATCTCAATGACAGTTCTTTATGTTCCTTACTGCTGCAAGGGTCCACGTCACTTTCACACTTACAAAACTGTAATGCTTTTAATGTAGTTCAAACCTTTATTTACTGTACTGGTAGCTTCACGTAATTGATCAACAACTTGTATTATTTAATTATTAAATAATTATGTACATGTATTTATTTTGTCATTGTGTTATACTCTCGTTGTATGTTTTTGCGTAGAAGGTGTTATATAAGCAACTGTGCTTATTGCCTTATATTCAATTAATATATGAGAATAAATGAATAAATAAATAACCAATCCTACCATCCTGTGACAATGCCACGGTGTGGTGCTGCCCCCCCTCGATCTGAGCCCACCTCTTGTCTGACAGGGAGTCCACATGTTCAGGCACGTATCTCGCCTGGGCTCCATCCAACCCTGGGGGAAGGAAATCAACATCAGGTAAGGTTTAACGTTATCTTCTTCTTCTCTGTTACTGCCCAGCCCTACAGTGAAGGATTATTGTTGGCAGCCTTTACGCATTGTTAATAACAATTGTGACCCGGTACATAAAAAACAAAGGGAAACAAGGATAACTGAGAAGGGAACATAAGACAACTGATTTTGTGTGTGCTAAAGACGGGACAAGTGCATTAGTAATATTTATATATATACAAGACATGATGGGGTGGCTCAATGCAGCAGGGTTATTTTTTCTTTACTTCATAATTCACCACAGAACAAGGCTCGTCAGAGCCACTCAAAATGTTTTGGGTTACTGTACAGTCAGTGAGGACAGATGTTTGTTGACCTTAGACTAGATATCCAACCCTGGCCTTATCTTATTATTCATTTTATTTTTGTATGATTGATTTGATATTATTTGATGTATGCCTATTTTGGACCACTTATTCTTCAGTTACTTAAGTTCGTGCTTACCATTAAGTTAACTTATTTTAATTTGATTGTACATAAGTTCGTTCAGCGATTACTTTATGTTAAATTGTTATTATTTTTATTGTGTTTGGGGATTGCTCCCAAGGATACATTGAAAATCGCTCTTCACTCACTCACACTCACTATCCTGGTTTAGTTCAGGGCGATATATTTCCTGCTCAAATAAATAAATAAACAAACAAACCCATTTGGTAGTAGTTGTTGAGCCCGAAGGCGTACACATCCTCGTGGTCGTCTGAGATGGCAAACGTGTTGTGGTTTCCACAGAACACATCCGAAAACTTCATGTGACTTTTTCCTGATCCTCTCTTACCCTTCATCCTGACCAGGGCAGGTTCAACAAGGAGGCCTGGAAAAACAGAATGGGGGAAGGGTTACATCCGTGAATAGTTTATAAAAATTTACCACATTTATGGAAGGATTGACATAACATCACCTCATAAGGATGTCAAACCTGTGACCAGACTGTAAGGTTTGATCCACTCATACCGGGAAGATCCCCTACTCTTTTCAGTTAAGTGTGGTGGGTTATTAAACGTGTGTGGGGTGTGGCTCTCCCCAACGTCCTATCCGAGGGACGTCCCTAGCCGAAGCTAGGTACTCATTTACACCTCATTGTTTAAATATTAACCCAGCCTTTTGTGTTGACTTTATGGCTCCTATTGAAGCATTTGGGGCTATAATAGGATACCTAGACCTGTTCTTATTTTCATTTTTTTCACCCTGTCGCTTCACATTCTTTCTGAAAAAATCCAAGAACCAACAAATTAAATTGGTGTGGCTTTAGTGAAAATAAAACTCCTTACTGAGTCCCTTGCGGCCCCCTCGGACCGTAAAACACTCGGCTATTCTCCCCAGCTGGCCCTGCTCCCCGCAGCCGAAGGTGTACAGGTCCCCGTCCTCCGTTAGACAGGCCACGTGACTCACGCCGCTCGAGATCTTCAGCACACGCGCGGGGATGGGGATCTCAACCGGTCTGGGCTGGGTCCGGCCGTCACTGGTCAAGCCAAACTGACCATTGTTGTCCTGGAAGAAAACAGATTTTAATCGAGTTATACTTATAGGAGACATTCTGCCAAAGTGCTATGCACAATACATTATGGGTTTTACCCAGGTGCAGTACGTTCTGTCGACATGCTACTGTACTTCTGTCGACATGCTTCCTGATTTTTTTCACTGTACTGTTATGTTCACTGTTTTCACTGTCACTTCTGTACTATGAAATTATCATTACAGTTAACAAATAATTCCTGGACCTTCTTTTTCCTGCACCTGTCAGTGTCACCTCCGTGAATATATAGTTCCGTGAAAATATCAATTTTTCTCAGACCGTGAACTTTTGCTACAGTGAACAAAAAGTGAATTACAGTATATTACAAAAAGAGCAAAATAAAAGATGACTGAATGCTAAACCTACCCTGAAAGTCCCCCAGCACCAGACTCTTCCATCTGTAGTGAGAGCGATGGTGTGTGAGTCCCCGGTACCCAGCTGTGCGATCTTGTCCCTCAGGTCTACCTTTCCGGGGACAGTCTCTGAACCATCCTCTGATGTGTCTCTTCCCAAAGCTCCCTCGTCATTACAGCCCCAGGACCACACCTGGAGACATGGTACAAACAGTTAGGTCTAGGGAAAAAATGTTTCCAGTTTTCCAACCAAACCTAGGATAAACTCGCCAACCATAGCCTCTTTTGGGGTTGATTGCTGGCAAGGACATAAAATTTTCTATTAGACATCTGCAACCAAGTACATTGGGGTATCATCACTACAAAGCTTGCTTACATGTGCAAAGGTTTTTTATCTGTTGCTTGATCATTGTCATATTTACTACTATCTTACAGATACAAGTACATATATATTACTTTTTCTTAGTCTTAATCAACAATCCTAGAACAAGTTCTATATGTGAGCCCTAAACCAGACTGTGTTTACCAGATGTGCAAAACAAACAAACAAAGAAACAAAACAATCTCACCTCTCCTTTGACAGTGAGTGCGACAGTGTGCATCCCTCCGGCACACACGTCTATGACTTTGTCCTCGATGGCCACAACACCAGGCTTCTTCCTCTCCATGACGTCCTCCCCCAGACCTAACTGACCGGTGTCCCCCTGACCCAGGGCCAGGACAACCCCTTGTACTGTACGGCAGGAGGGTTGGGCCTCTGGAATAACAGACAACAAGGAAAATATAGTATTGACGCTCTAGCGTGTTAGCAGAGGTCTACATACATATATTTATGTTTACCAAAGGAAAACATTGCTTTTGCTCAGTTTCCTCTTCTTCTCCATACACTGACCTCTGACCTGAACCAGACCGTCTCTCACCATGGTAACTGGTGTTGGGTTACATCATGTTGCAATTCTATAGGAGGGATTTAGACTCCTGTCACCATATATATGTGAATGTGAATGCTGAAGTTTAAGTACAACAAAAGGGTATAACCATGCGGTTTTGGTACATTTAAAATGGTTTAAATTAAAAAAATACACATTTTAAATTTCAATATAAATTCTACTCACCAAACTTTCTTTTCGGCTGTGACTCTGAGGCATTAGAAGCTTTGGGACGGCCTCGCTTGGACTTGGCTTTGATGACATCATCAGTCGTTGAATCTGCTGCTCTTTTCCGTGTCTTTGATGGGGCCATCTCCTAATAAGGACATGGAATATACCATTGTGGTTCAGTGGTTGTTAGAGGGGAGTAAAGAAGACAAATTTTCATGTAAGAATTTGTTAGTAAAACAAAGAATAATTTGCAGACAATTTCACAAATTGTCAAGTGTCAAACTGTCAAGTAACTAAAACAAGAAAGAACAAAGGTTATGGTACATTGTTATTTTTATAAACATAGGATTTTTGAAATACATTGTAAAATCTTCAAAAACAAAAAACTATATTATGTTTTCGAACATCTCTCTATATAATATAACATAATATAATATAATAATATATTTGAATAATTTTTCTAACACTTGGGTGCCATCAAGGCAAGGAGGTTTCAAAGCTAAATTTGGTCCAAATTTTGCATCACAAATTAGCTCTGAATGACAGTTTTCAACGTTTCAAACTTTTAGAACGTAAAACCAGTTATTTATTAATCAGGTGGTGAAACCCCAAGTGCGCACGTGAAGTTATTCCAAGGGGCGTTTTTACCGAAAGTCAAATTTGCCGCCATCTTTCATTCATTCCCTTGGCGACTCTAGCAACTGCGACGAAGTTTTTTGGTCAGAATTTGGCCTAAAATTGCCTGAAACCACCCCTAAAAACGTCCTGCAATAAAAGAGAACACTGTACCTTAATTCTGTGTCTAAAAGCAGCAAAAACACGTTGATTTTAGGCTAAAAACTAGTCGAAATTTAGGAACACGTTGTCCAAATGTCTTTCCTAGAAAAAAGGAAGATTTTCAACTGCGCAGCGAGATCGCGCAGGTCTCGTCACCAGGTCTCGCGAGAGTTGGCAGATTTTTTAACCTTTGACCCAACCCGGAAGTAAATCAATTTTGACGTGTCAAATCGAACATGTCCGTCTAGAAACCAGAGAAATCATCTTTAGTCGTTTTTGTGACCGATTTTTGCGAAAACAAGCGCATATTTCAGGTAAGTCTAACATTAGGTAATGTATTGAACATGTATAGGCCCATAGAGTGTAAAAGAAATCACCAAAATAGGCTGTCTTGATCATAATTGTCGCCTGGTTTCGGAGCAAATTTTTCGAAGTGGAAAAATTATAGCTAGGCCAGTGTCATGTGTCAACTATGTTGTGTAAACTTGGCCAGATACGAACTTGAGGCATTTTACAGTAAAAAGTACTTTATGCTGTAGATTACGCTCTGAAAATTTGAAGTGTTTTAACCTTTTTAGAATTTCAATGTCCACAAGCAAAGAGAACCCCAAACCTTCAAACTTTTATAAATTTGTATAATTTTGCAGGTCAAAATATATAAAAACACTGGTTATGACAAATTTGGAAAGTCACTCCGAAGTTTGAAGCCACCAGCTTAAGTACTGAACAGCTCCTAAATTTTCACCATGACTTTTGATATGTGCAAATTCTCTTCATTTGTATTTTTATTATGGTAAGATGACTATCTTTATTTTCATCATAACATGAGATGTTATTTTGCCTGCATCTAGAGAGGGTTGTTACTGTGCCTGTTTGTGTACTGTTTTAAATACTCAAAGTATGATTATGACTACTAATGCAAATGTACTAATGTGGGGCAGTATAAGAAAACTATAATTATAAAGGTACCATTGGCAAAGCAAATGCATAATGTTTAGGCACATGGGCAGGTACATGTACTAGTACTAGTAGTAGTAGGCAGGTAGGCATGGTCTGCTCTGTTAATTCTTACTCAAACACATTCATATAAACGGTGACAGGAGTCTAAATCCAGTGCTATAAAATTGTAACATGACGTAACCCAAAACTAGCTACCATGGTGGCAGATAGATGGTTCAGGTCATTGACCTTATTTGTTTGGAGAAGAAGATGAGGAAGAAGAAACAGAGGAAAAACAAGATGTTTTCCTTCTGCAAAGGTAAACATAATGAGCATTTTTATCCCCACAGTCAGCGTGGGTGTCAGCAGCAGTAGCATGACAGAGCTTGCCAACAACGACTTTAAGAAAATATGACAACGACTTTAAGAAAATATGACGACTTTAACTTAAGAAAATATGACAACAACGACTTTAAGGAAATATGACAACAATGACTTTAAGAAAATATGACAACAAAAGTTCATATTTTTTCCTAAAAATCAGCATTTTTGTCAACTGTTAGCAGTCACCATGGGTGTCGGCAGCAGTAGTATGACAGAGCTGGCCAACAACGACTACCTACTGAGGCTGGCGGGGAAGGAGCCAATCTCTGACAACGACCCCTTCTGGAACATGTTGCTGTCCTTCTCGCTGCCCACACCCCTCAGTACAGCAGAGGCCAGGCAGCTGGAGGACAGCACCAAGCCTATATGTAAATCACTAGGTAAGAGGTTACGTATATGCAAATTAGTAGGTAAGAGGTAACGTATATGCAAATTAGTAGGTAAGAGGTAATGTATATGCAAATTAGTAGGTAAGAGGTTACGTATATGCAAATTAGTAGGTAAGAGGTAACGTATATGCAAATTAGTAGGTAAGGGTGCTGATACATGTTGCTGTCCTTCTCGCTGCCCACACCCCTCAGTACAGCAGAGGCCAGGCAGCTAGGTAAGGGTGCTGATACAGTTCAGAGGCATGGAAATGTTGTATAGTTGTTAAATGTTTAGTCAGGTGAGGCATGTGCATATGCAGGTTAGTGCTAGCATGGTTACCAAACTTATTATGGCTCCCGAGTCCTACATCCTCTCCGTAAGAGGCTGTAGGACTCGGGAGCCATAATAGGTTTGGTAAACCAGGCTAGGTTAGTGCAAGTAAAATTGAAGCTGTGCAGGTATTTCTGATGTGTACTTGTACCTGCAGTACGCACCTACATGTACATCTACATGTAACCTGCGCTGGTCCATGTACTGGGTTTATAGTTTATACATGTATATACAATTGTACATACAATGTAGGTGTATATAGATTTTGGTTTGCTGTTCTGACTTGATACATTGCACTGCCTATGATATAATGAAGTGTAAAAGAAATAATGGCAATAGTTAAAATGCGATCCATACTTTCTAAAGTCTGAGTTGTGCAGAAATTTGTCTGGTGCAGGTAATTTTCAATGTTACAGGTATGCAGAAAAAAGTACTTCGACCTACTTGCAAACCTCCATGGTAAATGGGGTGAAGTCTGCCGTCTCTGATTGTCCTGTTTGTTTTTCCTGCAGTTGAGAACAACCCGCAGACCGGGAACTTCTGTGCCCTGATCCGAGTGTTCCTCAGAAGAGCCGGAGAACTTAAGACATCTACACAGTGTGAGAAGTAAGGAACAAGACACAAACACTTTATCTGCAAGTATAAGTGAGACCATAAAGCAAGAAGGAAATAAAGTTTAAGTAGAGTTCACAGTGTTAGAAATACCCAGTTGCAGTCTGCATTTTGCAGCTCTAGACATTTTTAATTGCAGAAGAAAAATTAAGCAACCTGGAATTTTGCAGACTGAAGAAATCAGGCTTAGGGTTCAGTGGTGTTTAAGAGCTTTTGTTACATTGAAAATAGCAGTGTGCTTATGCAAGCTCTTAAGAGTAATTTGGTAAGCTTGGTTAAAGAGTATTTTATAAGTTGGATCACTAGTTAGAGATTGCCAAAGTAAAAAAAAAAGATAATCCCTACCTACCGACCCTAATTTTTTCAGGACTGAATCAGGAAACACAACATTTTTTTCCTAGATCCGATGAGGTTTTTGTACTAATTTACGGATGTTTTCCCCACAGTAACGTGTTTGTGTGGCAGTCGTACAACGCCTTGTTTATCATCCGCTGTTTGTGTAAACATTTCATCGAGATCATGTCCGAGGAGAAGGTCCTGAAACACTTCACTGTGACGGCAGCTCAGAAAAAAGGTGAGGAAACAGAATTTATGCCTTCCGTGAATAGTTTCATCAGGTTGGTAAGACACTGAGTAAAGAGACTCTTTTTACACAACCAAGTCTTTTATTCAGCCGACGTTTCGGTGACCGTCTGTCATCTTCCTCAGGGCAATTCTGACTGGTTTACATTGCACTGCAGCACTGGTTTCGCTGCTACAGGTGCATTCCCAAATCCAATCCAATCCAATCATGCATATGTGTAGATATGTAAATATTGTATATTGCTGCAATGCAATGTGAACCAGTCAGAATTGCCCTGAGGAAGGTGACAGACAATTTGTGTATCAAATTAATTTTACTTGTAGAAATGTGATAGCTCGGGTTACTGTAATTATGGAAGCATTTGCGGTTGTTTTACAGTATTTTTGTGGTGCTGTTTTCTCCGTTGTTGACTGTTGTTGTTTACCTCCAGCTCCTGGCAACTCGAGTGAAAGCAGTGCTCCCCTGGCCGAGACTCTCATCGTTTCCATCATCCAGCTGTTGTTACAGATCCCAGTCCTGTAAGTTCTATATTTTTCCTAACAAATATCATGTTATCATGAAAGTTCATCTGTGTTGGTAGTTACATGTTTAAAGTTAAGACTTTTGGTCCAACACAAAAAATTCTCCCACCTAGAGCTTTCGACCAGTCACACTGGTCTTCCTCAGTAGACTGACCCAGTGAGGCTTGTCACGTGGCTTCTTTGAAGTGTGACGTCAACACTGGGTCAAAGGTATCTGGTAGATGATGTTGGCCCCCGTCACGTTAAGTGAAGGGTGGTGGGCCCTGATACCTTTGACCCAGTGTTGACGTCACACTTCAATCATTTGTAGGCTGAATATTTTCTTTTTTTTTTTTCTACAGGAATTTCACCTACCTCCTACATCTAGAGGCGATCAACACATTGCTAGTCCTACTGTCAGTTCAGATGTTCGTAGCTCGTGCAGCGTACAAGAGTGTGCTTCATGATTATCTCGCAGAAGGAAAATGGTGAGACTGATTTTTGTTTTCTGGTACAAAACATTATATAGTACAGTAACAACAGAAATACTAGAAAGGTAACATTTGCAAAGCATATACATAATGCTGTGTATGGTGTACATGTGTAGCCTTATTTAGAAATTGCTGTTCTGTTTATTCTTAGTCAGGAGTAGTACAGGAGCAGAGCAGACCTTGAAATTGCAACATTATGTAACCCAACACCAGTCACCATGGTGACAGACATCAACAAATCATGTTATTGGTCAGGTCAGAGGTCACTGTTTGGAGAAGAAGAAGAGGAAGAAACAGAGCAAAAACAATAGGTTCTCCTTCGGTAAACATGATTGTAATTTTTTCACAATAATTTTGTCCCAACAGTGCCAAGGCAGCTCCACTTTTAGTTCGGCAGCTTCTGTATAACTTCACCACACAAGAGATGTGTCCAGCCAGCTTCGACCGAGCAGGGGGAGGGAGCCTGCTGTACGGAATAGCCTCAGGAGTAGCTTGTAAGAAACTGCCTTTCCTTAATATCATGCAAGTTCATCTGTGTTGGTAGTTACATGTTTAAAGTCAAAACTTTTGGTCCAACACAAAAAATTTTCTCACCTAGATCTTTCGACCAGTCACTCTGGTCTTCCTCAGTAGACTGACCCAGTGTTGACGTCACACTTCAAAGAAGCCATGTGACAAGCTTCACTGTTACCGGTAAGTGTGTATTTG
>NW_017803490.1:7495767-7612287 GCF_001625305.1 Branchiostoma belcheri | reverse complement strand
CTCTGGTCTTCCTCAGTAGACTGACCCAGTGTTGACGTCACACTTCAAAGAAGCCATGTGACAAGCTTCACTGGGTCAGTCTACTGAGGAAGACGAGAGTGACTGGTCGAAAGCTCTTGGTGAGAGAACTTTTGTGTTGGACCAAAAGTTTTAACTTAAAACATGCCTTTCCTTGTGTGTTTTCTTCAAGATGTAAGTGCTGTTTTCTTGAAGTTTCAGTTGCTAAAAAATGTTGTCACGTTTCCTACAATTTATCGTCTTGTGTTTCAGCTGGAATTTGGACGATTCTGACGTTAGGTATAGGAGGGGGAGGGCATCCGGAGGATGGAATAGCCAACACCCCAGCATTAGCCAATCAGAGCTTGTTGCTGCTGCTAGTTTTAGCCAATCACTGTGGGAATGACAAAGACACCAGAAACCCGTACAGAGAAGCCCTAATTTCGTTTGTAAATATTCCAGGTAAGAATGCTTCTGGTCCAATGAATAAATGTTTACGTGTTTAAAGTTAAAACTTTTGGTCCAACACAAAAAGTTCTCACACCTAGAGGTTTCGACCAGTCACTCTGGTCTTCCTCAGTAGACTGACCCTGTGAAGCTTGTCACGTGGCTTCTTTGAAGTGTGACGTCAACAGATACCTTTGACCCAGTGTTGACGTCACACTTCAAAGAAGCCATGTGACAAGCTTCACTGTTACCGGTAAGTGTGTATTTGCAGAAACTATTTTTAAATTGCATTTTTTTTTATTATATTTTTAAACAAAAATTTGACATTCTGCAATATGGCAGAATACTGAAAAAAGTATTTCTACCACTGATCATCATACTGTTACACAATGCAAACATTTACGCCAAAAAGCAGTTACTCCAGCAACTGGATATGATTTTGGAAACGGTCAGACGTTTCAGCTAGTATCCACTAGCTTTCGTCAGTGACCTAGCTAGTATCCACTAGCATTCGTCAGTCACCAACAAAAGCTAGTGGATGCTACCTGAAATATCTGACCATTTCCAAAATCATATCCAGTTGCTTGAGCAACTGCTTTTTGACGTATCTTATTACCTGGATGTCTAACCTTCATAAATGCCGTACGGCCAAGCTTTGGAATTCCCTCCCTGACAAGTGTTTCCCACCAACCTACAATCTACAGGCTTTCAAATCAAACGTTCACCGCCATCTCTTGACATGGCCATGTTTCTCTCATATTTCTAGTTCAATGCCGAGAAGTGGTCGTATAGGCCTTGCATTGAACCACCCCGTTAAAAAAATTCTTTCTTATTTCACAGAGACGAGTACAGAAGCCCAGATCGATGCTTCCTTCAACATCAAGTTCGCGAGCCTGTATAACGCCATCTGTGGTCAACTGAACAACGACTCTACTATCCTCCTGTTGTACATACTGCTCCATAGGAACCAACACTTCAAAACCTTCGTCTTGTCAAGATTAAATATAGAAGCATTGGTAAGTCATAGATCTCTTGGGCAGAACTTTTTTTAGCCTCCATAGCATGCCAAAAACTGGGGCTTTTGGGGGTCTTCAGGGTCTTTGGGAGCTTTTATGTGCTATTTTCTGATTGTATATAGACAACATAGCCGGCCTGGTTGAATTACCCCCGTTTCTAGAACTGGGCTAACCAGAAAACAACCGAAGACCACCAAACCTTCAGTTCTATAATTAAGCCTGCTACGGAGGCTTAATTTCTTGATACAAATAATGAAGCAAGTTTTCAAGATGTTAGTCTTCTTAAATCCTAAGAGCTTTCATCAACATTATAGGTTGCAGTACTCAACAAGACTGCTAGATGGCACTTCTGCATTGACTTACGTGTATGTTTCCCCAGGTGTTGCCCATCCTGCAGACCCTGTACCACGTAGCAGACAGAAGTTCCCATCACATCTACATGAGATGTGCGGTACTCAGCAAAACTGCTAGATGGCACTGTTGCATTGACTGTAAATGTTTGCCATATTTCCCCAGGTACTGCCCATCCTACAGACCCTGTACCATGTAGCAGACAGAAGTTCTCACCACATCTACATGAGATGTGCAATACTCAGCAAAACTGCTAGATCGATGGCACTGTTGCATTGACTGTAAATGTTGTCCATGTTTCCCCAGGTGTTGCCCATCCTATACACTGTTACTAACAGTGTTAGTGTACTACTACTTTGTAGCAGATAGAAGATTCCATCACATCTACATGTACATGTATATGGCTCTCAATATTATGAGATGTGCAATACTCAACAAAACTGCTAGATGGCACTGTTGCATTGTCTGTTATATGTTTCCCCAGGTGTTGCCCATCCTACAGACCCTGTACCATGTAGCAGACAGAAGTTCTCACCACATCTACATGGCTCTTATCATCATCCTTATCCTCAGTGAAGATGACGCTTTCAGCAAGTCTGTACATGAAATAGTAAGTATACACTCTACAGTAGTGCTGCAGGGCTCAAAGTTCATTTTTGGGAATACTAGTAGGTGCACTGGTGCACTCAACCTAAAAATTAGGTGCACATAAAATTGTTTGGGTGCATCATATAAAACAGAACCTAATTACAGATCCTACTGCTCCTCTTCTGAGCTTGAATCTGAAATGGGAGCTAACTTGAAATTCTTAAACAAGTACTACAACAAACATTTTATTATTTTTCTGACACTTAGTTGCCAAGAATATCCTGTATACTGATATAATTTGATATGTACAAAAATACCTACGAAAATATTTTGGTGCACCAGTTTGGTGCCCCCACAGTTTACTTTTCTTAATGTATTTTACCAACTCAGATGAACTTTCATGCTAACTACAGTTTCTGTTTTGTTGCAGATCCTGAAGTCAGTTCCCTGGTACACAGAGAGAACGTTACACAAAGTCAGCCTGGGGGGTCTACTCATCCTGGTGGTCATCAGGACTATACAGTTCAACATTACACGGATGAGGGTGGGGGCAACTTATTTGTTTCTTTAGTTGACAGATCTCCATTTAGTACAGTGAGTACAATATGTGGGGTCTTGTGGCATAATGGCAGAGCGTTTGGCTCAGAACCAAGAGGTCCCGGGTTCGAACCCTGCGAGTCTTGGCCATTCAAGTCAAAGTCAATAGACTTGTGTTTTACTCTATTGTTTGAGATTTACCACATTTGTGGAAGGACCAACGTAACAGGTGACAAACACCTGTGAGTGAAGTGAGGAAATAGTTCCCTTCCCACAGCACTATTTCCTTCAGGGATTTGAACCCAGAACCTTCAGATTCTGAGTCAACAACCTTAAAGGCACTCTATGTAGTTTTTTGCGCAAAAATTTGAAATATTCTGATTATACCAAATTTCAGTGTTATTAACAGTTCCTATCACTTTTCAACACATTTGTGTCATTATTTCACATTTTTTACGTATATTTTGTCCGTTCAAACAGTCCCTGTTCGGTTCTCGGTGCCACCGGTTTGCTCTGGGCAACAACAACAACATACAGGGGTTGCCCCCCCCCCCCCCCCCCTGGGGTGGCTAATTGGCCCGGGCATGCCAGGCTTGATTGACAGGGGCACATGTGACAAGATATAGCCTCCTTAGAAAACACTAATATCTTTCACATGAGGTGGAATATAATTATCAACTTGGAGTATTTTTTTGGGGCATGGATAAACTGTGGTCATTATCCCTTCAATAGAGATAAAAACATCAGGTAAACGATTAGATATTTCAGAAACTGGTAAGCTATCAACTGACACCCCACTGGGATGTAGGTCAAACCACTGGCAGTGGACAATACCATATGTGCTGTGTGGCCAGAGATTGAATAGAAGATCATTCACAGTTTTCTAAGCTTCTAAGGAGCAAGAATGTTGTATTTTTTGTTGCGGAGTATGATTTTGGAATACTTAAGGGTTAAGTCAATGTACTATGTAAAGAAAAGAAAGAAAAATATACTTTTTGAATTGTCAAAAAACTACATAGAGTGCCTTTAACCACAAGCAAGGCCACCTTGCTGCCATGTTTTGGGTAGTAATAATTTTTCCCTTCTCTTCCTAGGATAAGTACCTGCACACCAACTGTCTGGCAGCCCTGGCCAACATGTCTGCACACTTCCACTCACTACATCAGTATGTGGCACAGAGAATTATCAGGTAAGCATAACTTCATCCTAGCTTTGTTATATTTACCTTCGCAGAAGGAAAACATATTGTGTTTGGTCTGTTTCTTCATCCTCTCCAAACAAATAAGGTCAATGACCTGGACCAGATGACTGTCACCATGGTAACTGGTGCAGTAGCAGACACCCTGTGGTGTTGGGTTAAATTATGTAGCAAGTGGCAGGACAGAGTTGAAGGGGATGATCACTATATATTTCAATGTGTTTGAGTAAGAATAAACAGAGCATTAGTTTGTGTTGGTAAATATTATGAATGTGCTTTGCAAATATGATCTTTCTAATTCTATGCTACATTAGACTAGATAGAATATTGATAGATAGAATACTACTGACATTCTTTTTTATTTCATGTTGTGTCAATGATATTTATCTTTTTTTTTTGTCCCCAGCTTGTTTGAGCTCCTGTGTAAGAAACACAGTAAATTCCTAGAGCTGGTGACCTCGCCTGACCCCACAGTCAAACATCTACAGGACTATGTAAGTAACATCGGTAACGTCAAGACTATGCATGATTTACAAATGTAATAAACTGGTGATGTACATGTACCAACCACTAAGTCCTGATACCAGCCCAGAAAAGAACAAGAAACAGCCATGCCTTCAAGTACTAGAGTTATCAACCAAGGATTGACGTGTTCAAAAACTCGTATTTTCTCATAACTTTCATGGAGTGGAACTCGTTGCCACCAAGCACAGTTAGGGCATTATCACTAGATAGGGTTAAACAATGACTACAATGAAATGTGCAAAGATTGAGTGTAAGAAGTTGTTCGTTGTAATGTAGCCAGCTGCCCACGTGCCTGTGAAGCTGGTGTGTTACGCCAAATGGTCATACATTGTACTTACAAGTCTTATGACTTGTTTAGAGTTAAGACTTTTGGTCCAACACTCTGGTCTTCCTCTGTAGACTGACCCAGTGAAGCTTGTCACGTGGCTTCTTTGAAGTGTGACGTCAATACTGGGTCAAAGTTATCAAAAGTCTTATGACTATGTACACATCATGAAATTGACATTTGGGACTAAAGCCCTGCACCTTTGGTCCTTTACAGACCCAGGACCTGGCCATCCTTGAGGAGGTAATCAGGATGGTGCTGGAGATCATCAACTCGTGTCTGACCAGCTCCCTGCAGCACAACCCTCACCTTGTGTACGCACTCCTGCACAAGAGACATCTGTTCGAACAGTTTCGCACTCACCACACCTTCCAAGACATCATACAGAACATTGATACGGTAAGTTTTAACATATGCATGCTGTTAGCTGTGAAATAGTTCAGCTGCAGCACAACCCACACCTTGTGTACGCACTCCTGCACAAGAGACATCTGTTCGAACAGTTTCGCACTCACCACACCTTCCAAGACATCATACAGAACATTGATACGGTAAGTTTTAACATATGCATGCTGTTAGCTGTGAAATAGTTCAGCTGCAGCACAACCCACACCTTGTGTACGCACTCCTGCACAAGAGACACCTGTTTGAACAGTTCCGCACTCATCACAAATTCCAGGACATTATACAGAATATTGATACGGTAAGTTTTAACATTTGCATGCTGTTAGCTGTGAAATAGTTCAGCTGCAGCAGAACCCACACCTTGTGTACGCTCTCCTGCACAAGAGACACCTGTTCGAACAGTTTCGCACTCACCACACCTTTCAGGACATCATACAGAACATTGATACGGTAAGTTTTAACATATGCTGTATGTTAACTGTGAACTATTTATATGAAATAAAGACTGAGCTTTAACTTCCAACACTAGATACAGAATTGGGACTTACCCCAAATTTTCGGTTGACTCCATCAACCTTGTTCACGGAATGGACCCGTCTACTCTTGGAACGTGACGTCAGAGACACATGACCGTAGTAGCGGGTCATATGTGCCAGATGTTGGAAGTTAAAGTTCAGTCTTTATTTCAAAATGATTTGTACCAACACAGATGAACTTTCATGCTAAGTGAACTATTTATGTTTACCTTTGCAGAAGAAAATATATTGTTATTGCTCTGTTTCTTCTTCTTCCTCTCCTTTTTCTTCTCCAAACAAATAAGGTCAATGACCAGAACCAGATGTCTGGCACCATGGTAACAGGTGTTGGGTTACATCATGTTGCAATTTTATAGCAGGAGGGATTTAGCCTCCTCTCACCATATATATAGATAGACAGATATAGATATATAGATATAGAAAATACCATATCATAATGCTAGGCCCCTACTGGCTGACTTTGGTACTGCAGGAGGACTGTTCTGATTTGAACTTTGAACCTTGACCTTTCCCAGGTGATCACGTACTTCAACTCTAAGATGGAGCAGTGTCCCACACGACCTTCAGAACCACACGAGGTGTTAGAGGTCATTGAACTGGGCGCCAGGCAGTGGCCTAGAGACAGACTCAAGGTTTGTTTGTTTGTTTATTTATCTGTATCGCAGTAGGTGGCTTAGCTATTTCTTTTACACCCAATAACCCAAGACATACAATTATTTTACAACAATGAAACAATCCTGCACAAACACTTTGGCAGAATGTACTGTGCTTGTGTGAAACTTGGTAAACTTTAACCTAGTAAAACTGCTGATTGGATACATAAAAGTGACTTCTAAGTATAAACCTTCTCATGAAGTATGAATATAACAACAATATACTAGAGACTTGTATAGTCTTGTATGTACGTAAATGAAATAAGAAAAACTTAAACATGTATCACTTCTGCAGATGATTTTTTCTGAAGAAAGTATATTACATGTACATTGACTGTACAATGTAATATACAATGTATATAACTTGCTGCTAGGGTTACACAACTATCCATCGGTGGCAGTGTCGAATATTAACCTATAAAAAATTCTGTACGCAGTCTGTCCTCTCTGTGGAAGACTAGCTGTTCAGTAAGCTAGGTAAAACAGGTTCGAGATTGGTTTCACCTCTCACTCTGACCCCAGCACGTCCTGTATAACCGTGACCGTATGGTCCTCCGAGTCCGTCACGATCAGCTGCCCCTGCGTTGCCATGGCAACGGCACACGGCTTGGCCATCCCCGTGGCAACGTGTCCGAGGAACGCGCCGTTCCCGTCGAAGATTTCCACGCGGCTGTTACCGCTGTCGGCCACAATGATGTTGTTTCCAGAACCGTCCGAGCACAAGCCGCACGGATTTTTCAGCTGACCGTCTGATTGGCCCTCCCCACCAAACTTGACCAATAGCTGCTCGCTCTGGTTGTACTTGTAGACGTAGTGGTCCTTGAAGTCCGACACGAGAATGTTTCCCTGTAAGTCGACGCTGGTATATTGCGGGTACTCCATCCCCTGCTGCCTACCCACAGTTCTTAGGAGGACCCCCTCCGGGGTGAACACCTGTAAGAAGGGTGAAGAGCACATTTTAACGTCATCTTTTCTACTAGGTAGCATTTTGTTGATCTTTTTGTGATGGCTAGCTTAGCCATTTTTACACTGAAGCTGAAGTACCTAATACCAGCCCAGAAGAGAACAAGAAATAGCCATGCCCTCAAGTTCCAGAGTTATCAACCAAGGATTGAGGCGTTCAAGAATTCATTCTGTCCTAGAACTATCGCAGAGTGGAACTCGCTGTCACCAAGTACAGTAGGGGCATTGTCATTAAATAGCTTTAAACAATGTCTAGAGTTAGAAGTTTAAGGGTTAGGTTTAACAAGTCGATTGGTGTAATATAGCCAGCTGCCGCCCCGCCGCGTGCCTGCATCCATTTTTAAAGAACCTAGCTGAAAACCACCTCAGCTACATACCTGCAGTTCCCCCTCAAACTGCCAGAGGTCACTGCTGGCCTGTGTGTCGGACTGGGTGATGAGGAGGTGGTTGGTGGTGGGGTGGATGGCTATGCCTCGGATCAACCCTGTGTGTGCCAGGCTGATTTCTTTCAGCACCCTACCCTGTTAACAGGGAGAGAAAAAAACAAACTATTTTGTACGAGACTGTAAGAAAGGATATTGCCACCTAAATGTTAGTACTAGTAGTTAGGGCATCGATTTCATCACTACTAGTAGATGGCTTTCAATACTCTCCAAGCAGAGGTTGTGGGGGAATGATCATTTAGCCTTTTATATATGGCTGCTTTTTTGTCTTTAGCCCCACCACCCGTCGGTGGCCGGCAACCTCTGGCTAATGGATACTGTCTTGCCACCAAAGGGATCTGCTTGGAGATTAGGCTTTCAACAGTGTTTAGAGTTAGATGTTCAAAGGCTAGGTGTAACAAGTTGTTTGGTGTGCCTGCGAAGCTGGTGTGTTATGCCGAGGGGCGGTTATACCAGCTATACAGCAGCAGATACTGTTCATAGGAAGTGCACGATATACATGTACAGTGTGCATGTATAGTAAAGGGAAAGTCGTAGCAATCTACTTTCCATGCTTACATACCTGTTCTCTGCTGAGCTGTACAGCATAGTAGTCAGACTGACTCTCGGTGTGCCCCACCACCCACAGGTTCCCCTCTCTGTCTATGGCTACATCGTACGGGAACACCTTCCGTCCATCTGACGTGACCGTCAGAAACGCGCTAACAAACTCTCCCTCCATCGTGAAACCTTGGACACGAGCGTTGATGTAGTCTGCTACAAAGATCACCCCTTCATCCGACACCGCAACCCCACGCGGTCTGTCGAACTTCCCTTCCTCTGCCCCCTTTCCGCCAAATGTGACGCTCCGAGACGGAACCTGGCGTAGGTCACCGTGGTTACGGTCGAAGACCTCTTCGTCGTGACTTGCAGGTGGTTCTGGGATTGCGAATGACGGGATCGAAAATGACTGCGAAAAGATGTACCCTACTATGGACGTGGTGTCAACATTGTCGTCAGTGGGGTTGAAGACTGCCACTTGTGGTTGTTTGGGTGTAGGGGCTTGTTTGTCCCTGTATTTCCCCACCATGCTTGTAAGAAGGGCTTCGTGTTGTAACAGGTTGTTTCCACCCAATGTGATGTCTTCGTCTGCGTTCTCGCAAACTTTGGAAAGCTCGGAAACTTCGGCGAGAACCCCCGATAGTTGATCTTGTATGGCGTCCACATTCCGTTTGTGAATGTCGTCCACTTGCGACAGTAGTCCTTCTTTTGCTTTGACGAGCTTCTGTATGATACGATCGAACGCTGCAGAAATGTTGGTCTCTGTGTCCTGTTTTTGTTTGCTCAAGAGTTCTTCAGTCGCTCTGAAACCTTGGACAACTTTGCCGTATTTTTCCAGGATGGCCCTTCCCTGGTTGACCAATGCCTGGACAGCAGGGGTCCTTTCTTGCGAGGCTTTCTTCAGTGTCGTGGTTGGGTGCCCGTCGTGAGGTCCCTCCAAACACGCCTCGCAAACAGGCACCTGGCACTGCTTACAGAACACCCTGAACTCTTCATAGTCATGAAGTCCACATCTGTAGTAGTAGTAGTAGAAATAGTAGTGTTACTAGTAATAGTAATTGTGTAGTACACGTAGTAGTAGTGAAGTTACTGTAGTAGTAGTAGTAGTAGTAGTGTAGTTACTGTAGTAGTAGTAGTAGTAGTACTGTAGTTACTGTAGTAGTAGTAGTAGCAGTGACTGTAGTAGTAGTGATAGTAGTAGTAGTAGTACAGTAGTTACTGTAGTAGTAGTAGTAGTAGTACTGTAGTTACGGTAGTAGTAGTCGTAGTCGTAGTAGTAGTAGTAGTAGTAGTACAGTGAAACCTGTATCCAACAACCCCTTAAGGGATCATTGAAAAATGAGGGCCTGCAAGGGGGGGTCCCGACAACGCTCTACGCTGAATTCGGAAACCTCTCGATTATGCTTTACGATAAATTCCAAGTGGCTACAACGCATTACATAGAATTAAAACTGCTAATACTCTCTACGCAAAATGCGAAGAGCGGTCCGTCTACGCTCTACGTAGAATTAAAACGGCCGATTACGCTCTACGGAAAAGGGCTTGCGGGCCCCCAAAAATGGTTGTTGACTGTGAGTGGTTGGTAGGTACAGTTGTGGGGGAAGCTGTTGGCTAGTAGCCAAGTTGTGGCCCAGGCCAAATTGCCAGGCTTATTTACACAATACACAAAGACACCAGCCGGTAGAATATATTACACCTACACAAAACTGTAATGTAAATGTACATAGCACTTCAGCAGAATGTTTTGTTTTAGGTCGTATATGTGTAACTTAGGATGACATCCCATCTATGGTTCTCAAAATGTTGTATCAGAAAAGATATGGGCAATGGGCAAAGATTTGATGCACGGACCAAGCATCCAATAAAAAAAAAGTGAAAAATCCAGGTTTTGTGAAAGCGCATTCGAAATTCTGGAGTGGGGTTGATCCAACGTAAAGAACTGACCAGATTGTTATCGATGTTACTTTTGTTAAAGTTTCATAAATTTTAAAAACTTGATAACAGTGGAAGTAAAGTTCACCTGTAGTCCAATTTGAAGGCTTAATAATAATTATCATTATTATTATACTTTTCTCTAGGAATGAAACATAATTACTTTTTGCTGACATTCTACTCTTTTTTTTGCACCCAAAAAATTTTTTGTTCACCCAATTTTTAGGTTGGGTACACCTGCCCAAAAACGAATTTCGAGCCCTGAATGATTACCTGAAGTCCAATTTGAACGCTTCAGACACCAAAACAACTTTGAAAAATAAAACTTTTCTATCATTGGACAAATGGTTTTGATTCAGTGGGAACATCACGTATAATCTTTGCCTATTTTCGGCATGTTGACCACTGTCAGAGGGCAACAAAATTTCTTTTTTTTTTCTAAAATCAGGCAAAAATTAATGCGCGTGCTGATGTCATCCATAAAAATTATCTGCTGTGGCCTTATTAAATGGTAGAAACTTGGTCATGGCAGAAAGGAACCGTTCAATATCCACCTAAAGTCTAGCTCGAAGGCTTCGGACACCCCCTGACTGCGTAGCTGGTCACACAGGTTGACTATCCTCCGGTCGCAGTCCGGTAAACACGACACCCCGGCGGCCGGGAGGTGGGAGGGCTGGCGACAGGTCGGGCACCTGAAGGGCTGCTGGGTGGATGCCCACCTCTCCAGACAGTGTTGGCAGAACGAGTGTTTACCTGGAAAAACAATGGGGAAAACAAATACTAAGTACATAAAACAAGCTGCTAGGTGGCTTAAACTCGTGTCACATTCCTTAGCACAAGAGCTATACCATTGCAAAATTCATGACTGGGTGTTTGGCTGTGTGGATGCCCTAGCCTCTACCAGGCTTGAGGGCACGGCTGGAATTATAGTAGAAATCGGCCCGAAATAGAGAGATAACACGCCGAGGGAGTTTAGCCATCCAGTTTACAGTTTGCCGGCCCACAAGCCTGTGGAATATCGCTATGTTCAAAGGCAATAAAACTAATCCACTCGTTTTCTGTACAAAGACAGTAGCTTCGGAGTTCAGATCATTTAAGCCGTAAATTAATTTACGCGCGGTGGGGCGCGTCCGGCAGACCGGCGGCTTCTTCAGGCCAAAGGTCAAATTACGCGTTGCATCAAAACGCATATTCGAGAGTCTCTGTTCCTTATTTTCAAGATAATTTAGCAAAGCTAGTGATAATTATCGATGTAAATAATCCAGTGCATCTGCCTGCCCCTGTCGCAGCGCGCCGTACTCGAAAACATCTCTGCCAACACGTAAAACGCGGTCCATCGTACACTGGCACTAGTATATACTGTCATCAAAATAAACACTGACCAGACCGCAGAATTGTAGTAGCAGAGATTGACCGTTATTTGAAATTTCCTGGTGACCTTTGACACTTCCTGTCACATGTTACACGGTCGCCGTCGCTCCTGACAGTTCCGTCACGGTCCGGTCGCAGAGCAATAAAAGGGTAATTTAGCTACTTGGCACCTATTAGATAGCGATTAGTGGACTTCAAAGAACATAGCGATATTCCACAGGCTTGTGGGCCGGCAAACTGTAAACTGGATGGCTAAACTCCCTCGGCGTGTTATCTCTCTATTTCGGGCCGATTTCTACTATAATTCCAGCCGTGCCCTCAAGCCTGGTAGAGGCTATGGATGCCCACCTCTCCAGACAGTGTTGGCAGAACAAGTGGTTACCTGCAGAAAAAATGTGGAAAACAAGCTGCTAGGGGGCCCAAACTTGCATCACTTATTCTTGAGCCCAAGAGCTATCTACCATGCAAAATTCGTGACTTTAGCATGTCCGGATCATGAGATATCAAAACCAGAAGTTCTGCTGCAGTACCATTCTCCAGATAGTGCTGGCAGAATGAGTGTTTACCTGCACAAACAATTTTAGCATTAATGATTGTAACAAATTAGCCCTGTTGTAACAGTCACCATTCCAGGATTGAGGCCAGGAGTGTCTTTCTGTTTCTACCTCTTGTTTCCCTGTTACATCTAATCCTCTACCAGGCTTCGGGAGGCGGCTGGAAAGATTAGAAATCGGCCAAATAGAGAGATAACATGCTGGGGGAGTTTGGCTGCTGGAGAGAACAGGTGTGGAAAACAAGCTGCTATAGGCCTGTGGTAAAATTTCCTTGGGGGTATCTTGGGGCAAATTTCCTTACAGCAAATTAAGGAGCTAGCCTGTAAGCGTTAGGAGCTACCCTGTAGCAACAAGCTAGTCTGTATTGTATATTAAGTACCTTGGCCTTGGCAACAGTTGGGCACCCAGGCTAGGCTACAGAATTTATTCTTGGCTCTAAAAAACACAAGAAAGAGGCAAATCCTGCAGACAGTTTAAGTCTTACCTGCACAGGGAACAACTTTAGGCCTGGTGAGCAGCTCATGACAGATACCACAGGACAGCTCCTCCTGTATGAACTCCAATGAGCCAGATCTAGAGTACTTACGGGCGGCGGCCATGTTGGTGTTTGTTCTATTTGTAGAGGTCGAAGGTCGTCAGACAGCTACTATGCCTTCAGGCCACAGGTGGAATGTCTCTTTCACTGACTGATGTGTTTAGATTACTAATGGAAAGGGAGGGCTCCAAAAAAACATTGAACCTGACAGTAATTAGTAACAATGTTAAACTTTAATAACAACAGCATAATTAAATACACATTGTACATTTTTTGTACTGGTGGAAACCCGATACCCCTGTTGACAGTATGAAATCTTTGTTAAAAGTTCATTGCTCCTAGTCCTACAGCAACAGTTCAGTGACCTTCACCCACTTTCATGCTAATGTGTTAGTGGGACACGTACGCCAATGCCTTTGATGTCATGCATGAGCAATTATTGGGTATGGCTAATAGGTACAGGTGGAACAACAACTTTTTAAGGGCTCATATGATACCAAAACTGTTCTAGTACTGAGCATAAACTGACACACAAATAAATCATTGCTTAACTCATTATGAAGCAAGTTTAAACTGTAATATCCAACACAATAAATTGGACTCTCCCAAATTTTCGACTGTACAACTCCAGTCTTTGTCAAGGAATGAGCAATCCACCGCTTCCGTGACGTCACACAGATAACATTTGCATTTTCGTGACTGGATGAAGTCCACTGATATTTGAAAGTTGGAGTAATCCCCTAATCAGACAGTAAGGATTGTTTAGGACAAAGATTGTTGATACCAGTTCTGAGGTAGTTTTACCTGTTGTTCTTGTATAAACAATGGTACATTGTTGTGACTGTAGCAGTACTGGTATGTAGGGGAAAGGTCTGTGTTATTGTTCTATCTGGAGGCAATGACCCCATGTTTGGCAAGGATGTTGTTTTTGCCAGCCTGCACTGCTTTGTGTTGTCAGGGCTCGAAATCCCTTTTTTCTGCATACATGCACTGGTGCAGGTAATGTTGAAAACAAGGAGAAGTCGTAGACATCATCCCTCCATGAAATAGCTTGTTATTTTGTAATCTTTTGGTGTATTTCAATAGAGATATTATGAGTCAAACTTTGTTTTTATCAGCAGAATGATTTGTGGTGGCACTTTGTATTTAAAAAGCTGTCATGTGCAGGCATTTAGTGTCTTGTTACCATGGTTTGTTTACTTTGATGGCCAGCAGGTCATTTGCCTTAGCCTGGGTACCATCCCCAGTAGTATATTCGCAAACTCTATAACTGTTATAGAGTTTGCGAATATACTACTGGGGATGGTACCCAGGCTACATTTGCCTGTACATGTAGGTCAATGACCAGGCAAATGACCTGCAGACCAGACAAACAAGATTTATTTTCCTGCAGACTGTCTAGGGGTAAAAATAGATAGGGCTGCCTGGGTCTGACCTGCTAGCTGGAGGTATAAACAAAAACACTCTGTCCCAACTTTTGGGTCAAACAGACCATCCTATTATGAAGTAGGGGTGAAAAAGTGAAAATCCTTTTAAATTAAGCAATAAAAATATGCGACAACCTGCTAATGCACTCCAAAACACAAAGAGACTCAACAACTACCCACATACCAAAAATCATACCAAACCATCCCCCAGATTTTCCAAACATTCAACACAAAAAGCCCAACATTAAACATTTTGTAAATATCAAACGCAAACAGCTAGGGGACCCAAATTTAAACCACTAAACCATGGTAATAACAACTACATGCTACCTTAATATCGCACAAACAGTCCATAACGCGAAAACAACAGAATAAAAAAATTAAACTGCAGTACCAAGGTCAATCACCAGGGGCTCAAAGTCAATCTACACAATCTCCAAGGCCCCATCCATCAATCTGCCAAATATCGTACAGTTCCTTCTCACCGATCTTCAGATATCAGACCAAACATGAAACGGAGTAAAAACAGTACCCCCATTTTCATGGAGGGTAATTACTTGCACCAGACAAGTTTTACCTGCACCAATCAGAATTTAGGTCAAAGTTGACGGAGGCTAGACATCCAGAGATAGGACATGTAAGGCCACACTGATTTAATTTTATGGATGGCATTTGCGCTTGCATTGATTTTCGCCTGTTCTCAAAAAAACAATAACCTCCTCTGAGGCTCTGGCCTGGGTACCTTCCTCTGTAGTCCATGGTAACTAATGACAATTGGAAGCTGGCGGTAACTACGTAGGATGGCACACAGGCCAGAGCCTTGTCTGAGGGTTTTTTTTGTTGAGAACAGGCGAAAATCAATGCAACCGTGGATGTCATCAATAAAATTAAATCATTCAGGGCATTACTGGCTGCCGACGCTCCACGGAACTCAAGAACTCAGTACAGTGCCAGCTCACAAATGGCCAGCATGTGCCAACATGTCGTAAAAGTCATTATGCACTCCAACAGATTCACACACCCCGGGCATGTATTTGCAATAAACTTTCTGTTTGTTTCTGCAGAAATTCCCGGAGCTGAGGTTCAAGTACGTTGAGGAGGAGCAGCCGGAGGAGTTCTTCATCCCGTACGTCTGGTCACTCGTGTTCCAGAAATCCCGCCTGCTCTGGGACCCCAACTCTGTACAGCTGTTTGTACCCGACACACAGTGACAAGGGCAAAGGGTAAAGGTCAAGGGCATGTCAAAGTTCAGACACAAGGCCAACAGGTCTAAGAAAAGTTGAATTATGTTGTTGAACTATCACAAAAAAGGATTACAATGGAAATAGATGAAAAGACAAAGGTCACAGGAAGGTCACTTTTCGGACCTAACACACATGCAGTGACAAGGGCAAAGGTCAAGGCATGTCAAAGTTCACACACAAAAAAGGTGACAGGTCAACAGGTCTAAAAAGTTGCATTACGTCATTGAACCATCACAAAAAGTGGATTACAACAGATAAAGGTGAAAGGACAAAGGTCATAAGTCAAAGTTTAGATTCAAAAGGTCACAAGGTGCAGCTGTGTTAAATATGTCAAAGGTCAAGTTCAGTATTGGTTGGAATATACAAGAGTAGATTACAACAAGATTCAACAATATAAGTCAATGTTTAAGTAAAAAAATACAAAAAAGGATATCTATGCTTGACTATACAGGTATCACATTAAAATAGGATTATAATGTTATAAATGAACAAAACATGGGTTTATTATCACCTGTTAACTTCATGTCGTCAAAAAGATGTTAGCTACATAAAATATGTAACAGTAAGCAAACCTGTTGTCAAGATGTGCTTTTTACTGTTGAGGAATTGACATGTTTTACCGGTTGTTTGTGTCATTTTTCACTTCTAACTTATTATTCTGTAAGTTGTGAAATACGAAAATATGAAGTTAAAACTTCTTTGTCAAGTTGAGATAGAGTTAGAGGGGTTTCATGATTTTTACGTTTTTTTCAGTCAGAGAATCAATGAAACATGTAACTTGAGTTTTGTGTCTAGGAAATAGTGCCACAGAAGTAGAATTTGTAGAATTTTGATTTGTCTTTTTTTTCTAGAATCTGTCTTAAATTTGACTCTTAGTTTTGTACTGTATCTTGTACTATGTCTTGACTCTATTTAGAAACATGTTAGAAAAGAGCAGCTAATTTCTGATGAAAGTCAGACATTTTTCTGTTACATTTAGCAAGTCTTTCGTAGTTTATAAGTTTATGTTGCTTTGACATATTGAGAAACATAGTTACATACTTGCATATGCCTATATTCTGAAAATTGAGATATTTAATATTATTTCAGCTTGTGGTATTGTAAAATGGCGAACTTGTAAAGCTACCAACATTTTATTTCATACCAGATACACAAAGATATACTCTAAGACTTATAATACGTATAATGAATGTAACTCATCCCAAATATTACGGCTACATTTTTTTACCACATGAATTGAAATTTCATGCTAATATAACGCCCTAGTATTTAATAGGTATCTTCTTCATTCATATGTTTATGTTGCACTTTTTGGGCTTAAACTGTTATAAGTGAATCCCATAGCAAACTAGCAGGACTGAAATGTTACTACTAGTAACTGTCGGTTATTGACAGTCACATTCAGTAACATTTCAGTAAAGCAGCTTAACTGTTACGGCTGCAATGCAACTGAAAAGTACTGATGCTTCCTAAGGATTATTCTGTCTGATCTGTTACTGACAGTTACTGTCTTGACAGTAATAACACACTACTGGCAATTACTGAAGTGCTACTGTAACTGCAAGACTAACTCAAAGGCCAAAGAAAAACTTGAGGATAACAGCAGCTTTTGCTAAATAACATTGACAATGTTCTGTCTCCAGTTTGAAACATCTATGCAGAGAAATTGTGGAATGTATCGCTCTGTCAAAAACTTTATGTATTTCTGAATAAAGATAATTTCATGCTGACCAAAAATCCAATGTTGACCAGGTCAGAGGTCACTGTTTGGAGAAGAAGAAGAAGAAACTAAGCAAAAACAACATGCATAATGAAAAGATTGGTCAGAATTTTGGCCAACAAAGCTAACTCCTTTTGGCACTGGAATGTGTATGTTTAGCAACTTGTACAGCAAAAATGTCAAATCTTTTGGATGTTAAAAACATTTTTATGTCAGTTACTTTTCCCCGAACATAATTCTTTACCGTAAAATGTTGAACAAAGCATTTGAATGTGGGCAAATCTTCCAGAAAAGGCTATTGACAGTTGCATAGGCATATGTTAGAAAGATAGTCATGTTTAAGAGTTATGGAAAGAAGTATTTGATGCACCTATTTTTCTTAATAGTTTGAATTTAACAAGCTTCTTGTATTCAAAAGTATTGTAAACGAAAAAAATAGTCCAGTGCCAGTCATAAACATGTACATCTGTGTAGTTTCATTGTACAGACATGCAGCTAATATGATGTTGTAAATAAACAGTTCTTTTTTGTACACAGTTGCATCGCATCTATTTCTAGTTTTCCTTGCGTGTGCGGGTTTTATTTCATACTTTACGTAATTAATATTCAGAGCTACATTTGGTAAAGAATTTTATCATTTTATCATTTTCTTCCTAAATAAAAACATAGTTCCTATGACTACATGTAAGTCTTGCTCGAGTTGCTAATAGCAGTGATTGCCACCCCCAAACTGACCCATAGCTATAAAGACAAGTAAATTTGTTAGAGACCAAACCCCCCATGCACACCCTTTGGGGCACAGGAAGGATAGCCTGCAAAGTAGCCCTAGCCCTGCCCATCTTTTCCATAAACCCTAAGCCTGCCAGGATAGCCAGCCTTTTCCGTAAACCCAATCTAACATACTTCTTGTTATTTCTAAGTGGACAGCATTCGAAATGTTGACAGTACGTTATATGTTAATCTATATACCATTATTCTGGCAATATCGGTGAGTAACGGGCATATCATATTTAAAGGACAACTTTTTTTTCTATCAGTAGACGAATCAAAAGCGCCATCTAACGGCAGTGTTAGTACTCGCAGTCAACCCCACAGTGCGTCGCTGTAGTTCACATAACCTCCGCTAGGGGTCAAAGAAAAAGTGATTTAAAAGGGAACGAACCGGCAAACTTCACAAGCTGTACCTTGGACTCAAACATAATCCATTTTATGTGCAATGCCTGTAACGTTGCACCTTACTTGAAATTTTGAAACGTCTTCATTCATTCATTCATTAAAAATTCCCATAGGTGAAATACTGTTCTCTGCTACCTCAGCATAGTGGTATGCCCCAACATGCAAATAGATGGCGGGTATTTGGCCGCATCACCACTCGGATTGATACAATGACATCTCTTTTCAATCCTTAATTTGTACTTTTTTCCCTCATAAGCTCAATAAAAGATTACAAACAATGCAATATAGATAAAAATGCACAATGTACACGGGTATTTGCGAACTGAATACCTTTTATTTTAGTTTTCGGGAATCTTTCGTACTAATTTGTGGTCTCCCTATGGAGAGGCGGACGTATATTGTCTAGAATAGGGAGTGAATGGCCACTTCCTAATGGCTGACGTCTGGAGTTAAAGTAAAGAGTGGGTGTAGAAATTGTTGAATTTCTTCGCCGGAAATCGCCCAGTCGGCTCAGTTTTCAGGCTGAATTTTCCCAGAAAAGCACTGCAGCCGTCGGCCTCGACTTTTTCCTGCTGACTCTTTGTTAAAGTCTAGAAAAGCCATGACGTCTATGCTTCCTTTTACCCCTCCGATCGTCAAGCGGCTCCTGGGATGGAAGAAGGGGGAAGGGGAAGACAAGTGGTCCGAAAAAGCCGTGAAAAGTTTAGTCAAGAAACTCAAGAAGACGTGCGGGCTAGAAGAACTTGAGAAGTCCATCACACAACAGGATCCCAACACGAAATGCGTGACGATTCCGAGGTAAGGACCGGGACATCGGGAGAAACTTGCGTTTGTTTTGGGTCCGCCATCTTGAATTCGGGGGGGTTAAAAAATCACATCCCAAGGACGGAAACTTTGACGTTTTTCTCCAGGATTTCCCTCAGATTTTCCCAGATGGACTCTTAATTTAGCGTATTTTGTTCCTGTATGCAATATTTTCAGCATGTCATCTTGGGTTTATAAGTGTGCACCCCGATATTTTGCTTCTGCCAAAATCTAGTAGAGCCCTCGTCATTTTACATACACCCCGATTAAAAACTTCAAATTCTCAGAAAAAAATACGTCTGTAAACTCCTATCCCCTCAAAAATCAAATAAGCTACATCTTCTAATACCTACGCAAATTGTAACCGATACTGTTTGGATTTAGGTATGATCTCTTGCCCTTTTTTTCCCTCAGAAATTTCCAAAACTTTTGACAGCAAGAAAATGCAGTGTCTTGTACGGGCCTCTCTGCTATTTTTGGCAAGGAAATGAGTAATCCGTAAAATAAAACATTTCTGTTTCCTTGTATATTTTTCTCACGCTTTCTATTTAACTTCAAAGTGAAATCTTTACATTTGATTACATTTTTACACAACAATGATTATCTTTGCATTACAGGTCTTTACTTAGCTCTAATTGCACAACAATTTGCATATATGCAGAAAATTTGCATATGTATTAGCAAAGAACAATGCTTCACTCTCACTTTTTAATGTCTTTGTCTCCTTGTTTCACTGCCAACTTATGAGTGTAGAAAAAAGTCTACTTATTGAAATTTTGTTCAAGTTTTCATCAGAAAAGTCTGAAATTCTAGATTTCATTCAACCAAATTAAAGTCTAACATACATAATTCTTAATTCAAGACTTTCACTTTTAGTTTTACACTTAAATTAACATGCACTTTCTCTTTCTGTACAAGAATTTTTTTTTCAGCCATTTTGTCCCTGAAATCGGGTCGCCAAACTTGGCAGACAGTAAAACTTGGTTTTGCGTGCCCGTGTGTATATTATGATCACATGACCGGTGCGGTACAATCCATTCTTTGTGTATGGAGCGACCTCCATTGTTACGTGGTTCAAGTTTCTGTCTTTGTTCTCGTTTGAGAGATTCAATCTCCAAAATCATCGACCTGGAGTCACCTTAGACATTCTTGAACCACCCACGGATAACTTCCGTTTGCGTCTTCCATCGAGCATATTCTAAGTTGACTAGGACGTTGAATCTGTGACATTTTATACCACCGTTTTCGTACGTTGGCATCAAGACAACATTCGCTAAGGTACTCCATATAAAGTATCGAATATGGGTGTGTGTGTGTATAGATAGATAGGCGTACGATTTTGTGTACTATTGCGAGATTTCAACACGATTTCTACTCTAATTTTGTTGCTAGCAGTCTTTCGGAGGGATCAGAGTAAGTTGTTGCCATCATTTCTTAGATTATAGTCGGAGTATGTGACGATTTTTTTTCTCAGTTTCGTTTTGTTTCCAGTTTTGGCTTGCGTTCAACGTCTTTTGTTCCTACACTAGAGTGTGGTGATGTGTAGAATTTGGATACCCAAATATTTACATTTCGAACGGAAGTTTTGAACATTCTTCGTTGTGAAAGTCATCGTTTTTGTTTCTTTCGATGTTAACATATTCGCAATCTTATAAATTTTATGTCAATTTCATGCTACATATAGCTCTCATTTCTGGTTTTCTTATAAGAAATTAAGCTATAGCATATTTAACTGGTAGTCCTTCGTTAAAATCTGACATGTCCATGCTTTATTTTGAACTTGACGGACAAAGTTGTCACTTGAACTGTAGATTGATTGTGTTGACACTGATTATTAATGATATTATAATGACTATAGCATGGGAACTGTTGGTTTGGACGTTAATCTGAAACTCTTGACTCTCTCGCTATGGTATAGTTTAAAGGCTACACAGTTAAATTCTATGGATGTCATTATGTTAAGTACACCAAACTTGAGAAGAAAACATGAAAAAAAGCAAAAAAAAAAGGATTACATGGAAAGAAGATACCTTTATTCTTAATCTGAGCCTAAAATTTGTAAAAGACGGAGCCATCGTTCAACAAGAATTATCAGAACAGGAGAAACTTGATAATTTGCAACCTTTTCAGAACATTTTTTTTCCTTAGTTAGTGTAGCGTAAAATCAAGGTAAGGTTGTGTAACTGGAGACCTCAGGCCTCAGCTGTTTCTCTGACAAATTAACAACCTAAATTGCGAATCATTGACATCAGAGATGTGTCTGATCCAAATGTTACTAGGACAAGTATTGTATGTTCGTCACTGCTTATGTACAAGTAATGTCTCAGTCAAAAGCTCTGACGCAAGTTTGGCTTAATGTGAAGGCTATGTGAAGTAGATGAGGCCTAGGAAAAAAAAATGTTGTATTTCCTGTTTCAGTCCTGAAAAAATTAGGGTCGGTAGGTAGGGATTATCTTTTTTCTTCTTCTTTTTTTGACTTTGGCAATCTCGAACTAGGATCCAACTTGTACAATACTGTTTAACCAAGTAAAACTTGCATGAGCAATGTTGGAAAACAACTGATTTTACATTGTTTAATCACTCAGGTGTCAGATCATAGAGCTAGAAAATGTTGACCATTCATGTTCCTTGCAGTTCCCAGGGTGGTTAGTTACTGATTTGAAAGAGCCTGAGATTGACGTAGAATGAAAGAGGACGATTTTGTTACATCAGAAATTCAGATGTCCACAGCATTCAAGTGGTAACAAATTGGTTTGGAAGACTATACCACTTTTACAGGGGGAGGGGATAGTTTTCATCAATAATGTAAACGAAAAAAAACCTCAATACATTGGAAGGATTCTTATTTATGTATGAAAAACAAAGAAACGATGGTTATATGTGGTTGTGGTGAAGTAAAAAGTACAATGCTTGAGGAAAGTCTGTAAGTTTTTGCAAAAAGCCCCCCCCCCCCCGAGTCTTTGTAGTTTGCTCCAAAGTGTGATATTAAGAAATAAGAGTTGTTTTGTCTGCAATTGAACGATTCACTCACACAGACGCTACAGTACAGGTATTTATATATTACACTGAATTTTTTGATTCTATAAATTGTATTAGTTTGGCTATTATACATTTGTGAAGAGTTGTTCAACCAAGGAGGTTCAACGAAGCATAGTCATAGTGTAATTTTTTGCTGTTTCAAAATGGAGGGTACACTGCTTTTTTTGATAGGTGTGGTTGTCTGTATGCTCAAGGTGTGGCTCTTTAGATTTTTTAGTAATTAATACTAATTAGAACTAATTAGAACATTAAGATTCTGAAATGTTTTTATGCAGTACATGGTTGTATCAAAGTTAAGTTTTGGTTCAACGTCGAAAAAATCGAACTGAAAAACACAACTATAGGAGCGATCAGGCATATACCACGTGTACCTACCGCCCCCCTCCCTCCTTTCTGTTGTATAGAATTGAACAAAAGACATCTGAACAATTTTCGTTCGTTCGTTCCTTCCAGAAGCAAGCATGTCTTTAGCTTAAGTGTGCAGGTGTGTTTCTTGTAGCACATTCTTAGGGAACGATATAACATAGCGTACAGTTTTCTGCATAGACATTACGATTTTAAAAGGTGTGTTAGACTTGGAAATTTTAACCTTGGTGGTATGTATGTCAAGGGTCATTGTCCTGTGGTTCACACATACCTGCGTGAGTCATTGCTCAACCGCCAAATGTGTGTCCTGTTTGGTGTGATAAATACGCTGATATCAAGACAGCGGTGCTTTCTTAGAAACACCCAGGTATACAGGTAGTCGACAGGTAGGAATGTTTTCTTGGGATGGGTTTCTTTACATCTTGATTTTGATCTTGATGTGTGTACACAAGGTTAACGGAAATGGAGAGAGTGAGACAGGTTTTTTGAATTTGAAATGTGAGCAGTTCATTCTTTTATCTTTGTTTGAGATCAGTTGAGGAATGTGGTAGATGTAAAGTCAGAATCTTTGAGGGTAAAACTGAAAGGTCATTACTGTAATTCACTGCTTTATGTTCACGGTAGCAAAAGTTCATGGTCTGAGAAAAATGGACATGTTCACTGAGCTATATGTTCACGGTGGCGACAGGTGCAGGAAAAATAAAGTCCAGGAATTATTTGTTAATTCTAATGATAAGTTCACGGTACAGAGGTGAAAACCGTGAACATAAAGGTAAGGTAAAAGAAATCAGCAATTACACTATACTACTAAACTCGCAGCTTTATTGTACTTGACATAGAAAGCACAAATGGTTTTATTTCTGTAATAGTATTATCAGGAGAGTTCAAATGACTCTAGTGAGCTTGGCTACATGTACTTTCACATGATTCTTACGACTATAATAGTATAACCCATACACTTACCTGTTAAGTTGTCATAAAAAAACAGATGCATTACCACATTATGACCGCCATGTGTCTCTCACATGTATTTGCAAGAACATTCAAGGCCATATATACTATGAATGATAGTCTCTTCACGGGTCTCCCATCTGTGTTTTGCAACTTGCAAGATTATCAATTGTTGTAAACTTGAATGGTCTCATATCTGAGTTTTTGCAGGTGACTGATATTTTTTCAAGGTCATCGCACTGTGCGAACTTGGGACGCACACCTGCCTTTTTTGTAAAGATCTGTCAACCTGTGTTTTTAAAATCCAGCCAACTGCAAACTTCGTGGGTATCTCAACTATCTGTTTTTCAAGACTACGAATCCCGTCGGTCTCTCATCTATGTTTTTTATAGACCAAACTATCACATAGTGGAACTCGCTATCACCAAGTACAGTAGGGGTATTGTCATTGGATAGCTTTAAACAATTGTCTAGAGTTTGATGTTCAAGGGTTAGGTGTGACAAGTCGATCGGTTTAATATGTAGCCAGCTGCCGCCGCGCCGTGAGCCTATGAAGGTGGTGTGTTAAGCTGAAGGGCAGTTATACCGGCTATACAGATACAGAAGCTGGTGTGTTACACTGAAGGGTGGTTATACCGGCTATACAGATACACTTTTCATGTGTCCCACACCTGTTTTTATTTCAAGATTATTGAACTGTTCAACCTTCATGTAGGTCTCCCACCTGTGTTTTTCAGGTCCCTGGACGGTCGGCTGCAGGTGTCCCACAGAAAAGGTCTTCCCCACGTGATCTACTGCCGGCTGTGGAGGTGGCCGGACTTGCAGAGCCACCATGAGCTGCGAGCGCTCGAGACCTGCGAGTACGCCTTCAGTCTGAAACGGGAGGAGGTCTGCGTCAACCCCTACCACTACCAGAGAGTCGAGACACCCGGTATGGCATGCTCACTTTGCTTCGTAGTCCTTCTTTTAGCTTAGTGTTGGTAACAGTCATTCTCAAACAGGTTTGAACTGTAATTTGTAACATATAAATCAGGTCCATCGTTGACGAGATTCATTTGTCACGTATAGATACAGTTACTAGAAGATTCTTGACAAGTTTGAAGGGTAAAGATACTGACCTCCAAATTTTTTATAACTATCAGTCCACTTAAGACTAGGCCACTCCGTGAACAAGATGGACTGATAGTCATTGAAAATTTGGAGGTCAGTATCTTTACCTTTCAAACTTGTCACTGTTAAAAGAATCTTCTAGGTAAGTTCAATTTTTAAAATTGGAAATTACTGTTCCAACCTATTTCAGCATTGCTTTCTAGTTGTTGTTTTTTATGAGTCCCTACATTGTTTGTACAAGGCCTTGAAATGTTCTGTTTCTGTTTTCAATAATTATGTGCTTCATAATTGTACCTAGCCTGTATATTCCTCTAGTTTGATTAAATGCAAGTTGTTTATATTTTGCAAATTACAAGCATCAGGTGGTCATTTCATTGGGATTGCATTTGAGCTAAATAACAACATACATAGCTCATGTTGTATTACGTTGTTAATACTTTGCACAAAGTGTTTTCCAACTAGAATTTCTGACAACTTATATTGCAGGTAACAGGAGAAAAGGATTTTGAGTACTGCTTGTATTTATTTGAAACCGCACGACAACTGCCTCTCTTCTTAGTCAATGTAAACTTTATTTTGAGATTATGATGCAAATTGTTCATTTTTATTCCTTAAACTATTTTCGTGACTTAGGTCGTACAAGTTTTTGATCATATGGATAAACAATGGCAACACCAGAGGCTCTTGTTGAATCTGATTAAAGAAATGTATGTACAAAAGGATTCACAGTCCACACTCATGTTCTACAGTACAATTCACCTTAATCCTGACTTAATCCCTTTCTCAGTAATGAGGACAGGTGACTTAACATAATTAATCCATAGGCCAGATTGTACTAGGCCTAGGAAAATAAATGTTGTGTTTCCTGTTTCAGTCCTGAAAAAAATTAGGGGCAGTAGGTAGGGATTATCTTTTTTTTAGACTTCAGTGATATCTATAATATAGGGGTGCAACTTATACAAGACAGTTTAACAAAGTAAAACTTGCATTAGGACACTTATATTTTCAGAGTCAATGTTAGAAGACCCAATTGCACAACGTTTTATCACTCTAAAACAGCTAGAAAAGGTTGATGAGCTCGATTTATGTCACTTCCAGGAGTCCATCCCAAAAAAAGTCTAGGGTTGGTAGGTTTTTCTAGGGAAAACAGGAAACAGGAAACAATTTTTTTCCTACTCAGAATCCTAGGCCCTAGGAGTGTCCTTTATGCAATGAAGAGGTCCTAAAAGAGGTATCTGTACATGTGACTGTTGTAGGAGTAGTCATTGGGAGGTATTTTTTCTAAATGCCTGAAAATCTAGTAGTTCGGAGGCAATTATTACCTTCGCCAAGAAGGTTATGTTTTCAGTAGCGTTTGTCTGTGTGTGTGTGTGTGTGTAATTTAGCAAGATAACTCGAGAAGCAGTGGATGGATTGGAATGAAACTTGGTAGGTGGGTAGGTCTTCATGAGACCTAGAAATGATTAGATTTTGGGCCCCCTGGCGGCTTTCCTAGGTACTGCAGCTGAACTTCTGGTTTTGATATCTCATGTTCTGGACATGCTAGGGTCACGAATTTCGGTTGGTAGATAGCTTTGGGGGTAGGGAAGAAGTGACATGAGATTGGGTCCCCTAGCGCCTTGTTCTCGAACTGCAGGAGCATTTGTTGAAAAAAATTTGAAGGACGATAACTCAAGATCCGGTTGACGTATTGTCATGATTTTTGGCATGTATGTAGTTGAAGTGATGCTTGACATAATCAGATGGCAATTATGCAAATCAGGAGCTAATTTGCATAATTAATGAGGAAATTCTATAAATCTGCTTTGTTCGATAATAGAACTATTAAACACTTGTGACATCTACTTGAGAACGAGAAAAACATCTGAGGATATAGATTATGTAAATGAGAACCTAATTTGCATAATTAATGGTAAATTCTTATAATTCCATAGTTGTCACTGCTGCACCCAATTTCATACTTGCCACATTTGGAAGTTAAGTAAAGTGAAGTGAAGATCAATAAACATAATTTATTCAAATCATGACCTCATTTGCATAATTTATGAGGAAGTGCTATAATAGCCTTTTTGTTATGATAAGGCTGTCATTGGATGGAGAATATGATCAACTGATATAATCCATGCAAATGAGGCTCTTATTTACAAAATAAATGATTAAAATTGTATAATTTGTCACCCGCAAGAGTTAACACCATTTGGCGAAGGTATGAGATCGTGGAACTCTTGTATTCAGGTTTCTTTGTATCTGGGTTTATTCCATTGTTTAGAAAAGGAGTTCTTTCCCAAAATCATGAGTTAGACAGGTGAAAAAAGAGCTTCACAGCACATTTGTTTTTATGATGTATTTAAATCCCGTTTTACTTTGCCTCTGTCAACTCAAAGATCTATGTGTAATTCTTATGGCTGAGAAGACATTGCTGTCTTGTATATGTTACTTGTGTTTTAAGGGATCATAATACAGTGATCTTGAATTGCTAGTATTTGTTTTTTTTTCCTGACAAATTTTAGGGATCCCCCTCCAAAAATATTGTAGTATGTAATGTCATGCATAGTCCAGTGGTTAGTGACCCTGCCTTTGGACCAAGAGGATAGGGGTTCGATCCCGGCTGTTGTCGCTCACATGCACGCTGCTAGACAGTTTTGTGGTCCTTAGGATGGGACAATAAGCTGCGGTCAACTGTCCATTGTACTTTAAAAGAGCAAGGTCTATAATGCCACTAGGCAACTCGTAAGAAAAAAAAGACTGCAAAAAAGGAAAAAAGAGCACCTTACAGGTTTTACAGATAAGGGTGTGAAGTGGTTTTCCAGTAAGGTGTGTTCCTGACACCGTGTACCTTTTTTCCAGCATTACCTCCAGTTCTGGTGCCCCGAAACCCCCTGGGAGACCTCCTGGCAGAACTAGCCCTTGATGGAAGCTATCCGACGCCAGGTGTACTTAAAATCTCTTGCCTTTTCTTAAGCTAAGGTGGTCCTCTCGAAACCGTAGGGCCTTACCTGGTGGTACAGGAAAAACCCTTTTAAACCCTCTCACAACATGCATGTGTCATTGTAACCTGAGAGGGGTGTAGATGGGATATGTGTAACCCGATAGCTTAATTATAATCACGGTGTACAAATCTGGTAGTATCCTAGAATTACTCCGTAGGAAATTAAACGTTTAGTCAAATACCAAATTTTCGGCTTAGAGAACTTAATAAGGACTTATAGAATTACGGTGTATCTTTCGCTTACAAGTCTATATTAACCTGGCCCTTTTCTTAACACCACATTGAGACAATCTAAACGGTAGCATTAAATTAAAACCGCAACGTAAAAATTCCTTACACCCCTTTCTCGTTACTTTGATACCATGCGTTTTGGAGTGTGAACAGAAGAAGTGTTTGGTTTGTAATGCGTGGATGTTTGTTTGTTTGTTTGTTTGTTTGTAGCGCTGCCGCCAGTGCTGGTACCGAGGAATCCGCCTGGGGAGATGCCCACAGAACTCCCCCCGCTGGACGACTATCTGAACTCTGTACCTGAGAACACCAGCTACCCACAGGACGTCCCTACACAGAACTACTCACTACCAGGTTTGTTTGTTTGTTTGTTTTTTTGTATTTTTTTGTTTTAATTAGTGGTCGCCACGTAACACGGCCGTAGGCCACTTCAAGGTTGGTTAACCACCTGAATGGTATGACATGAATGGCATTACCACCTGAATGGTATTACCACTCACCTGGGTTACGGGTTACCGAGTAGAACTGTAACAGCAACTCTTCTCCCTGAGTCAGAAACATCATGATTGAGACCAGCCCAATTTCTCACAAGTAGTGAGGACTAACTGGCCCAATAGGAGAAGCAGGGGTTTGTTTGTTTCGCGTAACCGTTAAACCGCCTTTATTCGTAACACACCAGTTTTGTACATGTAAGTACAAGCTGTGTAAGACCGGACTGTAAGGTTTGAACCACTCACACCAGGAAGGACCCCTAGTCTTCGTATAACCGGTAAACCGACTTTAGGCATAACACACCAGTTTTGTACATGTAAGTACAAGCTGCGTAAGACCGGATTGTAAGGTTTGAACCACTCACACCAGGAAGGACCCCTAGTCTTCGTATAACCGGTAAACCGACTTTAGGCATAACACAAATAAAATCAGATGCAAGAGCAAAAACTTTGAAGCTCGATCCTTTTTTTTTCATGGCTGAAAAGTATTCTGATGTCGGTAATTTAGGTCAGGATAATTTTGATCAGTTGGACAGGGACAGTTGGGCTCAGGTGGATAATTTTCTGAGCTTGCTTTAGAACCTACAATTAATTAATTACACATCCTCCTCTTGATTACAAGAAATATATTGGTAGATTTCTCAAGAATTTGTATATTTGAAATGCTTGAAATAAGTCAAAGGGTAGATAATGTAGTGATTTTATTCAGTATCAAGTTGAGAAGGTAAAAAAAAAAGTAGAGCTGTTACACAATTGAACATAAACCAGATTTTTCTGGTAGATACTAGTACTTTTATTCCTCTGCTAAAGGCTTATGAAAAGTTATGAGATAGAAACTGGCTACGGCGAATAAGAAGCCTCCAAGCACGTCATGTGACTTGTCACAGAGGAATCAACCAATCAGAAACAAGGTTGGGGAATGATTGACAGGTGTGTTAGCCAATGGGAGCCAGAGAATCGTCCCACCTGTTGCACAAGGCAGGAGTCCACCTTGAGGTTGTTCACTTTTTCTTAGAAATGGAACCATACAGGGCCTACTTAGAGAAGTCTACAATCTTTGGTATGTCGCTTTTGGTTTTGTACTCTAGTTTTAGAAGGGACGGGGCAAAAATGCTAACTTGCACTGACTTTCTCTCATAAATTTGTAAAGTAATCAGGTGCTAGAAGTCTTTAGAGGATAAAACTTGGCCTAAAATGAACAAATTTTTATAAGTCTAAGCAAAATGACCTAGAATTGAAAATGGGTAAAAATTGGTCTTAAAATTGTAACATAATTCCATTGTTTAAGGAAAGACCTAGTGGCAGTTTACAAGTATTATAGATGTGTAGCAAAGATAGTTGGGAGTATTGAAAAGGGTACTTAAGATATTTTTGTTTGCTGTTATTGTTATTGTACTAAAGCTATTTTATTCAAATACAGAAACTAAAAGGGTACATTTGTATATTACTACTTTACTACAATTCTATTGATACAAAAAAAGCAATACCAACACTAAAGGTGAATGAAATTTTCTTTTTTTTTTCTTTTTGAGACAAGATTCTGAAAAAATATTATAACAGACATTATGTATTTCAAAAACATTCTAGTTTAATCAATAGAAATCTATAATACCTGAAAAATAAACTATCAGAACTATTTCTTTTAAATAAAAAATGCTGTTCGTATGTAAAAATTGTTATTGTTTATTAAGGAATTTGATGAAAAGTATTTGGTGTTAGTTATATAATCTTAGTGTGTGATTTTTGCTGTGTTATATTAGTCTTAATTTTGTCTGCGTGGTTGTCCAATCTAGGAGGTAACAATTCTATCCCTCGCCTTGTGTCCAGTTTATTTGTCTGTAAAACAAAGAAAAATGGCTGGACACAAATCAAGCTACGCCGTCTGTGCCCCTTATTGTCGATACGCTCCAGACGGAGAATTAAATTCTCTGACTGTTTGAGTGTGGGCCGGGCTTTCGGTATGTTTGATTTGCCCAACCAGCACGCGTTTGTAATTACATGTATATAAACATGCAACCAACTGATCACACGCCTCAATTTTGTGTAAGGGACCAAACATGTTTATTGATAGCGAAAAATGTTTATTAACCATTTTACAGGAACAGAAACTGTGCGCAGGAAGCCTTTGTCCTTATGTTCTGCAAAATATAATAAAAATGTAGGTAACACAAGTACTGAAACTGCAGAACATTAAGTGGTAGTAATGAACTAAAATGAATAGACCTTTCTAATAGTTCTAACTAGAAGCTATTGCGTCATTTCTGAAATGTGAGCTTTCCTAACGTTACTTTTAGACAATGGTAAGAACTTGAAAGAAGGAATGCCGTGTTGTAATCCTTTGCAAAGGTTAGAATGTGTACTCGACTTGATTTCATGTTTCTGAGAAATGGGAGTACGAGTTGGCACGTGCGCGCTGATGCACAAGAATAACCTGTGTGACGTAACCAACAGTTTGACATGCTTTTAGAAGTAGCACTGTTCTTTCAGATATTTTTTGTCGCTCCCACAATTATAAGAGAAAATATAAGCCTGGCATCCAATGTAACTTTAGGATGGCAAAACGAAAAAATTCTGGATGAGGAAATCTATCCGCCATTTCTTGGCATATTTTTCTCATCAGTTCATACTAGAAGTGTTTGAAACAGCCCCAAAACAAGCTTTATTTTTTGCTACCTGAATATCTTGAACCAACCTTCAATCCAAAACAAGCTATGTTTTTCTGTCAACAACATCGCATTTTTACCTGAAATGCTGTGAACATTGCAACAAAAAATAATGAACAACTTTCGGTTTGGAAAGCTGATAGAAAACATGCCCAGTATATTATGAATCAAAAATTAATTGCTCGGTAATAAAAGGAGGCTAACAAAATAAAGTAGTCTTGTCAAAACTCGACTTGTTATTTTACATGTCCAGACTAATTTTATTGTTATGATTATTCATTATTGGAGCATGTTGACAAAAACATGATACTTGAGTAATGTATATTTATGACATAAGATTGAAATTAGGAATGGCATGAAAATGTGCAAAATGTCTTGTTGTATAACACAATACACACGTGTACGTCCGTACTTGAACCCGTGGCGTATACAAAATTACATGTTCACTTGGTAAACATTTGCATGCAATTTGAAAAATAAACACAATATCACCAGTATATTTTACAGTCAGTAGTAAACACATCTCTTCAACAATATTATGCTGACACCATTGGACCCCAAGCCTGATTTTTTTACTCTTTAAAATTGCAGGTTGAAGAAAATTAAACTGTTCTCCAACTCATCGACAAAATAGAAATCAACTCACCCGAAATTTTCGAGATGAACTTTCATGCTAAAATTGCAAGTTGCCTAATTTTTCTACTGCAGTATTAAAACTGTTTCAAAATGCAAAATACAGACTGTGGTTGGGTATTTCTAACACTGTGTGCCTGTATTTCTCAGAAATCTAGCTTTGGTTGACACAGCTGGTAAGTGTAAATGTAGCTGGTCGTATTACTAAGCCAACCATGGCAATGCACTCTAGGTAAGGCAGCGTACCCTGTAAAATTATTTAGGAACAAATAAAACATTATATAGTGGATGAAGGTTAGACATCCAGGTAATACGATACGCCAAAAAGCAGTTACTCAACTGACTGTTTGCAAAATCATATCCAGTTGCTTGAGTAACTGCTTTTTGACATATTACTATTATATAGGGGACACCATTTTTTAAGATACATAGGTAAATTGCATCTCAAAGATATTATTAACAATTTTGTAATTGATAATTACTCGTAATAATTGTCATTTTTAGATTAAAATATGTGATTAAAAAGCCAGTTGGAATGGTGTAATACTAAGAGTAAAAGATTAGTCTGAAGACCTACATACGTTGTAGGATTTGATTGCAAATTTGTCTGTCCGAAAACTGTTATTTTTATCCC
This sequence comes from Branchiostoma belcheri, assembly GCF_001625305.1. Classification (NCBI taxonomy): domain Eukaryota; kingdom Metazoa; phylum Chordata; class Leptocardii; order Amphioxiformes; family Branchiostomatidae; genus Branchiostoma; species Branchiostoma belcheri. The sequence continues at coordinate 7,579,896 of NW_017803490.1, read as the reverse complement.
AAGGCTGTTACGTAAAGGTAGCCGATTCCTTTTGCTAGATTCTCTTATTACAGTAACATTTTAAAGCAGATTATAATTATGTGAAGGTCTATAAATTTTTAAACTTTTGGTTTGGATTATGCAATATGTACACAAAGTAGTTACATTTTTTTTGTGTTAGAAATCTCAGTTACTCCATATTGCTACATTTAGGTACGCTGTTTTGAGTGAAATACTGAAGAATAGATGTTACAAATATACATTTACTTTAGTTGAACATGCTGGATTGTTTTGCGCTTGGCTGAAAAGCATAGTTGTTGCATAGCTACATTACACTTTAGTTACTTGAAATTTAAGCATCATGAATCACCACAGTTTGTATCCATTGTTATATTCTTGTTGTATTTGGTATTTCTACACACACAAAAAAACTGGCACGTGGGCCTACATTACATCAACAAACAGGAAGGTATCATTTGAAAACTTTTATAATAATATATAGTACTTACTGCTATTTTTGGTTATGACTTCAAGTCTCACATAATATACCTTAATAGGGTGAACATTTTTTGTTGTTGTTCAAACCTTTTTTCTTGTTTCATTGTTAAGCGATACAAAATGATATGATGTGACTTTCTAATTTTGCACTCCAGTTTATTTTAAGCATTGCTGTGTGATATCTAAATTGTGATGTTGAATGTTTTGATTACCATTTGCCCACGTAGTCCACGTTATACAAATAAACATGAACTATAAGTCATATTATGTATATACACGTGACACTGTCAGTGGATAAAAAGGCCTGTCAGATCGCTGGGCCAACATTTATTTTCTCTTTTTCCACCGGTGATTCTGGACTATTATTGTGTCAGTGTTTCTAACCTCTTTGTTTTAGTTGACTGAGCTACGCATTGTGATATTGTGATGGTATTGTGGTATATTGAGATTAGGTACATGGGCCTCCTAGGAACTTTCCTTGGTTCTGCAGTGAATATATGTTTAGCCAACTGTTGTGTCGGAAACCCCTTCTAGTACTACTTCTATTACTACTCCACTACTACTTCTACTACTAGTGTTACTATTACTACTGCTATTACTATTACTACTGCTACTACTTCTACTACTAGTGCTACTGACTCCACTTCAACTTCTAATACTAGTGCTGCTGCTACTACTACTACTACTACTACTACTACCATTCCAGTTTTAGATAGTTCCAAACTGATGATTTTCTTATTTTTGAATTGTTTGTTTGGTTGTATTTCAGAGACCCCTCCGCCTGGCTACATGAGTGAGGATGGAGACACAAACGACCAGTCCCAGCACAACAGCATGGTCACTGACTCAGGCTCGGAGATGTCTCCCAGTCCTAACCCTATACCCAGCCAAGGTACGGATACAGTTAACACTTAATAACACTGCACAACACTTACTGTGTAGAACGACCAGTCCCAGCACAACAGCATGGTCACTGACTCAGGCTCGGAGATGTCTCCTAGTCCTAACCCTATACCCAGCCAAGGTACGGATACAGTTAACACTTAATAACACTGCACAACACTTACTGTGTAGAACGACCAGTCCCAGCACAACAGCATGGTCACTGACTCAGGCTCGGAGATGTCTCCCAGTCCTAACCCTATACCCAGTCAAGGTACGGATACAGTTAACACTTAATAACACTGTACAACACTTACTGTGTAGAACGACCAGTCCCAGCACAACAGCATGGTCACTGACTCAGGTTTAGAGATGTCTCCCAGTCCTAACCCTATACCCAGCCAAGGTACTTATATAGTTATTGTTATACACTATATACCTGTAACACTGTACACAACAGCATGGTCACTGACTCAGGCTCAGAGATGTCTCCCAGTCCTAACCCTATACCCAGCCAAGGTAGGGATATCATACACTGTCATACACTGTAACTACATGTGTGTTTGTGTATGCATGTAAACTGAAGACTCAGTGATTATAGATACAACTTGTACATAGTTGAAATGTCCAAATCTTAACTCCATGTCCTGTACAGTCAGTACATTATTAGCAGTCTAGCAGCAATGTTTTAGACCGTGAGCCAAATGAAATATTTGAAAAGGACAATATAGATTAATTTCTTCTCACTTACCACAACCAGGGTCTTCTAGTTCTGTTGTTTTCCTGCACCAAGTCACACACAGCACATGTCATGTTCCTTGTAGTTTCTAACCAGAAGAAGTCATTTCTGTACAGTCTTATTTGTGAAAAAGTCCCTGTACGTCATTCCTGATCCCAGTACTACTAATTTCTTCTGCTCTCCTCTCCTCCTTCTCTCTCTTTCTCTCTATCCCGGGATGATTTTAAAGACTCCAGTTCTGAGACGTCTTCCAGTCCTAAACAGACTCCTTGGCAAGGTGAGGCCTCATGCCCACTTGCTGCTCTTTTCTCAAGACTTTTCTTTCGTTCTTCCCCCTAAGACATCCTTCCAAACCCTTGTTGATTTCTCCACAAGTTCATGTACGTCATGTTAGCATTGATTGTACAAATTCTTTTCAAAAAGTGGACAAAGATTCAGAAAAAAATGGTACGATTTTTGTACAATTTCTTGCTTTGTTTTCAAAACTGTTGTCAATGTAAGAAAATTATATAATATTTTTTTAATTATGTTTTTTTTCAATGTTTTTCCTACTCCTTTGGTTTGTGTTTTCTGTTGTCTAGTATCCTTTTCAAGCCTCTCTGACTGTTGTCTAAAAGTGGTTGTCCTCTGTACGTCGCACTAAAATGTATTTAGTTGTATTTAACCGTGTGTGTTCAATGTTTGTGGCTGTGATAGTTTGTATTGGTAACAAACAGCAACTGGTTACGTACTTCCTTGTGTCAAAAGAACTAGCTCTGTTTCTTCTTCTTTTTCTCCAAACAAATAAGGTCGTTGACCTGAACCAGACATCTGTCACCATGGTAACCAGTGTTGGTTTTCACATCATGTTGCAATTTTATAGCAGGAGGGATTTAGACTCCTGTCTGACCATACATGTATACATGAAGGTGTTTGAGTAAGAATAAAGAGAGCAGACCTTATGTGAAGGTAAACATAACTACATGTTCAACAGAGTAGATAGTTTAAAAGTGGGTTTACCTTAACACATAAGGTTCTCGATTGAAAGGATTTAAAACATTTCACTACAACTACACTATCACAACAAGTTCAAGAAACCTTTCAAGATGACAACAAGTTAAAAAAACTAGTTTTCTTCTTTTTTTCCAGACTTACAGCCAGTTACGTACACAGAGCCGACGTTCTGGTGTTCAATCGCATACTACGAGATGAACACGAGAGTCGGGGAGACGTTCCACGCTTCGCAGCCCTCGCTGACGGTGGACGGCTTCACCGACCCGTCCAACTCGGAGAGGTTCTGTCTAGGCCTGCTGTCCAACGTCAACAGGAACCACGTCATAGAACAGACCCGGAGACATATAGGTCAGGGTTTACTTGTTTTTTTATTCTGAGACCACACCAATTTAATTTGTTGGTTCTCAGATTTTTCAGAAAAAATATGAAGCGACAGGGCAAAAAAAACCCCACAGGCTGAGGTATCCTATAATTATAGCCCCAAATGCTTTGATAGGTGCCATGCCAAGTCAACACAAAAGGCTGCGTTTTTCAAGCTGACCGACCTTTTCTAGCTCCATGATCTGACACCTGAGTGATGAAACATTGACATTGAAAATATGTGATGTCAAGCAAGTTTTACTTTGTTAAACTGTATTGTATAAGTTGTATCACTTATTGCCAAGGTCTAATTAAAAAAAAGAAGCTAAACCCTACCTACCAACCCTATTTTTTTCAGGTCTGAAACAGGAAATATAATATTTTTCCTAGGCCCTAGTTAAACCTTCAGATTGAACCATTTCTGATGTTCTTACCTCTGCCCACAGGTAAAGGTGTTCGTCTGTACTACATCGGAGGCGAGGTTTTTGCGGAGTGTCTGAGTGAGAGCAGTGTGTTTGTACAGAGCCCCAACTGTAACCAGCGGTACGGCTGGCATCCTGCAACTGTCTGCAAAATACCACCAGGTAAACTATATAGCAAGACTAGTGGTCTTCTGCTGTACTCTCCAACCAGAATAGTCATCAATGTTTGTAGAAGTTATTATGAAGCAAGTATAATTTCAAAATCCAATTTCTTGTGTTGGAAATAACAGTTCAAACTTGCTTCATAAGCAGAGGTTGGATTGATTTTTTTTGGTGCCCTTTGTAAGATTCTTTGTTTCCCTAGTAGTACCCACATTTTTCTCTCCTCCTCCTTCCTTCCTCTGCTTGGAGAGAATTTCTTTTGTTCTTTCAGTCTGTATCGCTGAAGACGTAAAAAAAAAGTTGTGTTGATTTACAAGTCTTAGAGATCAACTATTCATACAGCGTTTTTCTTTATTTTTTTCAAGTTTTGAACTTTTTCAACAGCCAAAATAATTCACCAGCTTTGCTCTTTCATTTAACAACTGCAGTTCCAGCACATGTTGCTAGGTTTCTCACTTTTCTATCCCTTGTTCCTAGGTGTAGTAACTGCAGTTCCAAAACAAAGAGTATCATTTTTCTCTTGTTCTAGGTTGTAACCTGAAGATATTCAACAACTAGGAGTTTGCCCAGCTTCTCTTTAGTAACTGCAGTTCCAGCACATGTTGCTAGGGGCCTCACTTTTCTATCCCTTGTTCCTACATGTAGTAACTGCAGTTCCAAAACATGGAGTTTCATTTTTCTCTTGTTTCTACCTAGGTTGTAACCTGAAGATATTAACAACCAAGAGTTTCTCCAGCTTCTGTTTAGTTCCAATATATGTTGCTAGGGGTCTCACTCTTGTATCCCTTGTTCCTATACATGTAGTAACTGCAGTTCGAAAAAAAGAAAATCATTTTTCTCTTGTTCCTAGGTTGTAACCTGAAGATATTCAACAATCAGGAGTTTGCCCAGCTCCTGTCCCAGTCGGTGAGCCAAGGTTTCGAGGCGGTGTACCAGCTCACTCGCATGTGCACCATCCGCATGAGCTTTGTGAAAGGCTGGGGTGCGGAGTACCGCCGTCAAACGGTCACCTCCACGCCATGTTGGATCGAACTCCACCTGAACGGCCCCCTGCAGTGGCTGGATAAGGTTTTGACGCAGATGGGCTCGCCCCGCGTACCGTGTTCGAGTATGTCGTAATGCCGCGCCGCGTACGTACGCGCGCTTTGTACAGCCATAAGCCGAGAGCATTGATTGGTGCTTGGAGAGTAAGGCCACGCCAATTAAATTTGTTGGTTCTAAGATTTTTTTAAGAAAAAAGATGAAGCGACAGGGCGAAAAAATAAAATAAAAACAGGTCTAGGCATCCTGTTATAGCCCCAAATGCCATGATAGGAGCCATGAAGTTAACATAAAAAGCTGGGTTGATATTTAAACAATGAATTTTGAACTTTTAATCAAACCACTGCATTGATAGATGGAAAAACTGTAACAACTAGGAAGAAAAGAACTTTCCTAACTGTTGGGGGCAAAATATGAGCATTTTTGAGTTGATTCAGAACCAGAATTTTTTTTGGGGGGCAGATCAGAAAAAAATGAGGCGAATCCGAGAACCAACAATTTAAATTGGTGTGGCCTAACGGTGACGGTTAACTGTCGATTCTTCAAACAAAACTGGGGAAGGAAAATCTTACAATATTTAAGGACGAAATTCAAGACTAATACTTTCACTTTAAATTTGCAAAGAAACCAGAAAATCAAAAAAACTTCCACCACTTTTTAAGTGAATCTCCAAGACCATGTATAGTGGCCAGTAATGAAAATAATATTAATATAGGGAAATGTATGTGCTTTCAATTGAAGTGAACCTTGACTACATATCCAGAAACATTTTTGGGCTTTCAAAGTAGTACTTTTAAAGTTTTGAAAGTAACTTTTCAAATTTGAAGTGATCAGTGTTAGTTCTTGTCTCTTAGATGATGTGTTTTCACACAGATTATACAGCAAAGGGACAAAAGCATAAATTGTAAGAATTGCTGAACAGCTTCTTTGCAGTAAGGCTCCATCACCAATCAAAGCTTTGCTTACATAAATGTATTCTGGAGGGTATATGCGAATGTCTGAAAGCAGGGTTCTTATTGGCTCGCAGGTGGGGAGAAATGAATTCTGACAATGTATTATTACTTACTCCAACCTATTTTGGTTTTTCTATAGAAGGTATATAGAATTCTTGTATGTTATAATATCTTAGTACAATACATGTAACCTGTGTAAGTATACGACTGCATATGTTAACATTTCGCAGGACATGACATATTTTTATGCACATGACTTGCACATAAGGATCTAGTCTCAGTACAAAATGGTTTGCAACAGATATATAGGGCTTTTGCTACATTTCTTTTAATAGTGCCCCAGAAAAATTCTGCAGTCTTTTAGAATTGCCACATTTATAAAAGGGTATATCTTAAACATAGACTTACGGTTGGGATATAAAATAATTGTGAACTATCTTTAGAAGCCACAGTGTAAAATTCATACATTTTTCAATGAGATTCAGTGCCACATGGTTGAAGGAATGAAGAAGAAAAAACACCTTAAAAGCAAGAAATTTCTTGCCACTAGGAAAGACAGAAAGACTTTTAACATTTTTTTTGCAGTTTTTGGGGGTAAATTTTGAATAGTTGGAGAAAAACGCTTATTTATTGTTGTTATTAAGTACATGTATCGCGAGGTACGAAAGAGAAAAAAATAATTTCCCGCTTCTAACAACAGAGGGATATTTTTGTATTTTGTTCTGTGTGGAGTCATGGTAGGAAAACAAGCTGTAATGTGTGTGAAACACCAGACACTTCGAATTAAGCTAAATAGAAAAACATTGGAAGTTTGAAAAATTCAGTAAACTTTTTGTCAAATATTTCTGCAGAAGTTGACACTAGATTTTCCCCATCCCACAATTTCTTTTGCAAAAATAAGGTGAAAAATCAGCCACAGTAATTCAAATGAAATCTTTGGTAATCTGCCAAATTCCCCAGTCTGGCAAAATATTCTCCTTATTCTAGTATTTTTTTCAGCTAGTCAACTTGAAATACATGACTAAAAGTTTAAGTTGTTCTATCAAATTTTCAGTGTCATGCCAGATTTCAAGTGACCAGTGTTTCAAAGTGCTCGAGTGTCACTTTAAATGAATGTGCAAACTACGTATAAGTCTTGTCAATGTTGCAACGGGAAAAATGTGTGTTGGGCATAAACTACAAAGGATGCTAGGCTTCCATTGGTTGTTGATAGAGGGTTGTCATTGATTGTTTTGAAATTCACTTTTCTGGCTTATTGCTTAGCCTCCATAGCATGCGGAAAACTGGGGGGTCTTCAGGAGCTTTTATGTGCTATTTTCTGATTGCATATAGACAACATAGCCGGCTGAATGAACTGGGCTACCGGTAATCAGAAAACAGCCAAAGACCAGCAAACCCCCAGTTCTAGAAGCCTGCTACGGAGGTAAAAAACTGCTTATAGAACTCAAATTTGTGGCGTTAACTTAGAGTCACGGTGGAAGATTTGAATTGTTTATCATGGACAATTATGTAAACTACAATAACAACAAAATAGTTGTCAAAATTCCTGTCATCTTGTGCCATTGGACATCATCATCCTAACCAAAGATATCTTTTCAAGTGAATGTTGAATGTAAACAAAATGCTAGGGAAGTGTTTCATTTTAAGTGGTACCATGTAGGAGTACAGTTGGGAAAAAAGGTTTATGTTTGAAAAGATAGCGGTTCATTCAGAGTTGGATAACAGCCATTTTACAACATATTTTGGCATTCTTACCCTCTTAATAGTCATGCAAATTGTGCCATTCATATTTGATATACTAGTTGGTAATGTTAAGGATTGGGGTATCTCATATATTGTTATAGTCTCTGCTTAGTTGGTGAATGAACAGATAAAAACATGTTAAGGCCACTTCAATTCATTATTTTGGTTCTCAAGACTTTTTAAAATAGAATTGAAGCAAAGAGACAAGAAGAGAGGGCTGAGGAAAAACTTGAATTTTGCTATATTCACTCCCTGTGAATTGTATAGACTATTTTCACCTTGATATATTTTCCAATTAAGCATGATTTTTTAAATAACAGAACCAAGAAATTTAGTTGGTGTGGCCCCTGCAGTCATGAAAAAAATTGAATGTAAACTATTTTTTAAATATTGCCTACTGGTTAGAAGGTTGTCAGTCATTGTGTAGTTACTGTTAGTAGCACAACCTTTTAGACTGACAATAGTTTCAAATTTGCTTCAATATTCAAGTCACTTAGCCATGTGAATTGTATTCGCATTATACTTCATGTTTTTCACATTGCAGTGTGTTATAGAGATGTACATTGCTGAGGTCACCCCAATTATTTTCTTGCTTCTTTGGATATTTTAAGGTAGACAAGGAAGAAGGCAAGATTACAAGAGAGGTCTGAAAAGAAATCTTGAATCTATATTCAGTATGTCGGCAGAACATACTGCTTCTGCGCGAAACTTATGTATTGTGTATACCACTTGGGCAGAATGTTTTTTTAAGGTAGTATACCCATATTTACGGATGACATCTTGTATATAGTTTTCAATTGTGTCAGAAAAGATATCAGCATTCTGCAATGGGCAAAATTCTGAACAGATTCAACACTGACCAAACATTGAACGAAACTGAAAAATCAGGATTTTTGCAAAGGTGCAGTACGTTCTGCTGATGTGCTACTGAAACTTTGTATACCAACTTGTAGTCTGTTTTACTGTTTATCTTCCACTAAGCATTATTTTCTTTAAATCAGAGAATCTAAAAATACAGTTGTTTTGGCCTTTCTTTACCTAACTTGAGATTAGAGGGAAATATTTAACACTGTCGTTAAATACATTGTCAAGGTTTTGACTTGGGAGCCAAACTACCATGCATTACAAAGCTACCATACTTTTTCCACTCGCTGAAATTTGTAGACAAAAAAAAAGAGGGAGAAAGATTATGGTAAAGGAGCATGTTTGAATACGGAGTCATATACCTAGGAAGGAATCATTGTAATATCAATCGTTGAGTGGTATATTCGGAGCATCGAAACACCCCTTATATTGAATGGGCTGGTCCGTCACCAACCCAAATATGGTATGATAAGGTACTGGAGTTTATTTTTTATTACTGAATACTGTCTTTTTCTAAGACATAACCAGAAATGTACAATAAATGCTTACTAGATGTACGCGTCTTTATAATGTGCAACACTTACCAGAATGACTGACTTTGCTATATTGAAAATAACCAGGTAAAGAATTGACTGTCTTTCAATACAGCTTGCAGGAGAAATAGGCTAGTATACATCAATCTGCATGTATTAACAGTTGCAATGAATTTTTTAAGCACTACAAATATTGTAAATGTGTTTTTTTTCTCATTCTTCATGTTTCTACATGTACATGTAACGATAACCATGTCACAAAGTGTACAATACACTGCATCTATGCTAAAACTGTTTCAGTGTCATTCTTGAATCTTTAGTGCTCACTGTGTATGTAATTATGTAGGAGCAACAGAGGATACCAAAATATTTAATCATTCTAAAATATCTACACAGTATATACCTTGTAACAAAATCGGTAGAGAATATGATTTCCAAAGTTTGAAAAGAATTGAAGTGCTAAAGCAACACCACTTTAATTTGTTGGTTCTCGGATTTCCTCAGAAAAATATGAAGCTACAGGGCGAAAGAAAATAAAAGATAAATACTGTAAAACTGTAACAGCTCTGAAGAGAAGGGACTTCCTTCAACTGTAGGGGCCAAAATATGAGCATTATGGATTTGACTCAGAAGCTGAAATGTTTTTTCAAGTAAAAAAAAATGAAGCCGGCAAATCTGTGAACCAACAAATTAAACTGGTGTGGCCTAAATATTGTACATTATCTATCAACTGCTCATATGAAGTATCCGTTTCTTGGTTGTGAATCCGTCCCTAGTATTGCTGATAGCAGCCATGTAGTCAGAGATGGGGACTTGTACGTTAGATGGAGCCTGGAGCTTGCCTTGTCTGATGTAGTCACACAGAGTAGACAACATGGCAGCACTCTCTTGGGCTGGGTGGAAACAATGGAAAGTAGAGATTGAAGTAACATTTGCAAAGCAAATGCATAATGTTTACCTTCGGACATGGTCTGCTCTGTTAATTCTTACTCAAACACATTCACATACATGTACATGTACTACAGTAATATATGTTGACAGGAACAGAGCAGACCATCAAATTGCAACATTATGTAATGCAACACCAGTTACCATAGTGACAGACATCAAGAAATCATGTCATTGGTCAGGTCAGAGGTCACTGGAGAAGAAGAAACTGAGCAAAAACAATATGTTTTCCTTCGGTAAACATAATTAAAAGGTGCCAGGCTGGTCTTGTAGTTAGACTCAGGATCTGAAGGTTCTGGGTTCAAATCCCTGACAGGCTGAATGTTTTGTCCTTGGGAAGGGCACTTAGAAACATTCTAAATCCTAAAAAGAATTAATTCCCTGTGACTTTTCTCAAGAACGAAACAAAACTTACAGTCTCTTTGTCTCTTGTTCCATTGAGTCATCCAGTACCCCACAACTTTAATATCCTGGAAAATCAGAGAACCCTGGAAAGAAAAATAACAGAGGGAAGTCAAAAACATCAGATGTTTGACTTAAATTTGTGGTAGATTTTTGAAAAAGAGGATATTTCACTTGTCCAAACTTTACTTACAGTAGGAACAGTGACAGGTTGACGAGACATTCCACCGTAGGTAACCATGGTCCCTCCGGTTCTGTAAGGGAGAAAGAGAAAATTTACATTTACAAAAAGTAGTCAGGATACATGTTTAGAGTTAAAACTTTAGATCCAACACAAAAAGTTCTCTCACCTAGAGCTTTCGACCAGTCAGTCTGGTCTTCCTCAGTAGACTGACCCAGTGTTGATGTCACACTTCAAAGAAGCCATGTGACAAGTCGCACTGGGTCAGTCTACTGAGGAAGACCAGAGTGACTGGTTGAAAGCTCTAGGTGAGAGAACTTTTTGTGTTATTTGGATCTAAAGTTTTAACTTTAAACATGTAACTACCAACACGGATGAACTTTCATGATACTAGTAGTCAAGATAAAAATAGACATGTCAGGATAGAGACCCAACTGGATAGGTATAGATTCCATTCAGAATCTTTGTCAACAGAGATCAACATCAACAACTATTAGAGCTCTTGAAGATAAAGATATACTTACTCTAGATGTCTGAGAATTTCTGTGGCACTTTTCCCACCAACACAGTTTAATGCCAGCTTTGGCCTTGGTAGTCTCTGCAAAAAGAAAAAAAAGAAAGAAGATTAGTATGGAAATGCTATTTGAAATCATCTGCAAATAAAATTCCACAGTATTAAACTTATTACATATAATTATGTTTACTTAATGGAAAACATTGTTTTTGCTCAGTTTCTTCTTCTTCTTCTCCAAACAGTGACATATGACCTGACCAATGACATGATTTGTTGACGTCTGTCACCACGGTGACTGGTGTTGGTGGGTTACATAATGTCATGGTCTGTTCTGCTCCTGTCGCCATATACTAGTAGTACATGTATGTGAATGTGTTTGAGTAAGAATTAACAGCTAGAGCAGACCATGTCTGAAGGTAAACATTATGCATTTGCTTTGCAAATGTTACTTCTCTAGTTAAAGTCTATTTTTACCTTGAAAATGTCCCTAAAGTCCTGTTTCCTCAGCCCCTCCTCGGTGATGATGTAATGTCCTCCCAAACCTTTGAGGTACATCTCAAGTTCAAAGTATGATGCCCTGAAAATTGAAAAGGTTTTATACTGTTGACTTTTGTGTAGCTGTCGTTGAATCAAAATGAACAAAGATTTTGTTCTATGTTACATTATTCCACACATTTACCATGCATGATTGAAATGAAACTAAGTTTTGATAGGTTTTATACTGTTAACTTTTGCATAGCTGTCTTTGAATAAAAATGAATTAAGATTTTGTTCTATTAAAAATTATTCAACACACTTACCATGCATGATAGAAAACAAGTAACACATACTTAATACATATTAATTCATTAACACATACAATCACTTTCTTGCCATCACCCACAAAATGTGTGAAAAAAATAAAGCTTATATGTTGTTTACAGTTAAAACTTACGATCCAACACAAAAAGTTCTTTCACCTAGAGCTTTCGACCAGTCACTCTCACTGGTATTCCTCAGTAGACTGACCCAATGAGACCAAAGTGACTGGTCGAAAGCTCTAGGTGAGAGATCTTTTTGTGTTGGATCTAAAGTTTTAACTCTAAACATGTAACTACCAACACAGATGAACTTTCATGATAAGCTTATATGTTACCTGTCAGGCCTGTTCCTCACCACGTTGATGGTGACTAGCCCCCTAGCAGCTGCTATCTGAATGACAGCCTGGCCCACTCCACTGTTAGCACCATTCTGTACTATTGTGTCTCCTGTTGAGAGAAAAGAGTTTCTTATAATTACAGTCAAACCTGTCCAAGGCGACCGCCCAGGGGACCAAAGAAAAGTGGTCACCTTGGACAGGTGGTCTCCTTGAAGAGGGTCGCCTCACAACATGACTGAGACATAAATGGTTTCCAAGTCGAGATGTTTTAATGTCAAATGCTGTAAGCATCTTCAGTTCTGTGGTGAATGCATGTGGGGAGGGTGGCACATGGAGCAATTTACGTCGCACAAAAACATCATCCAGCAGTCAAGGCAAACTGGCTCAATCAAGAGCCGAATCTGAGAATGATATGTTCAGAAGTGGCAGCAAAAACTGTGGATATAAAACTAAAAGTACCACAAATAAAATTGTGACTTACAGTAATTAAAAGTGATTTTCAATTTTTGGATGACAAAGAAAACTGACCAGGTTGTAAGTGTTGGAAGTCTGTCAGCATCCTGTATGCAGTACAGGGGTTGACCGCTAGGGTCGCTGCTGCCTCCAACGGAATGTCGTTGGGAATTTTACGCAGTTCCGAGGCTGGACAGACCGCGTGAGTTCTCCACGTACCTATGGAAAGACATTTTGATACTGGAATGAGCAAAAATTTGTACTATCAGACATTTTTTCAGCTGGTAGGGCTAACACTAGTAACACTTTAAATCTTCAAACCTGACCGAAGAGCCCAAATGCTTTTGGAGATTCAATCCCATGATCTTGATTCAATGTTCCTGTAACCGAAACTCTCATGAGATCACGTTGTGAAGTGATTGGTCATTAATTATCCTGATGAAGGCGACAGTGGTCACTGAAAATTTGATCTCTGTACAATTGTGTGTTGGAATAAAGTTTAACGTTTTACTAACATATAAAACAGTTATACATTTACATAATAAAAACAACAAAAAGTTAAACACTGAACTTACCCCAGCCAGAGTCAGCTGGGATGACCCAGTCTCCTGGCTGTAAGTCTGACACTTGAGAGCCGACAGAAACCACCTCCCCTACCCCCTCGTTACCCCCCACTGCTGGTAGGGGGGGTTTGATCGGGTAAACACCTGTAGAGAAGACGAAATCATTGGTCAACAGTACAGTAATGCCCCCTAGCAGGTTTGTCTAACATTGCAGGTAAGCAAGAGACCACCATCACCTCCCATACCCCCTCGTTACCCCCCCACGGCTGGTAGGGGGGGTTTGATCGGGTACACCCCTGTAGAGAACACACAATCATTGGTCAGCAGTGTAGTAATGCCATCTAGCAGGTTTTCCTAGCATTGCAGGTCAGCAACATACCACCATCACCTCCCCTACACCCTCGTTACCCCCTATAGCTGGTAGGGGGGGTTTGATGGGGTACACCCCTGTAGAGAACACAAAATCATTGGTCAGCAGTGTAGTAATGCCACCTAGCAGGTTTTCCTAGCATTACAGGTCAGCAAACAACTGTTACCATCACCTCCCCTACCCCCTCATTACCCCCTACTGCTGGTAGGGGGGGTTTGATCGGGTATACACCTGTATGAGACACACAATCATTGGTCAGCAGTGTAGTAATGCCATCTAGCAGATTTTCCTAGCATTGCAGGTAAGCAACATACCACCATTACCATTACCATTACACCCTCATTACCCCAAGCCTCTACCAGGCTTCGGGAGGCGGCTGGAAAGAGTAAAAATCGGTCAAATAGAGAGCTAACATGCCGAGGGAGTTGGTCCGCTAGAGAGTGCATTTTGCCGCAGAGTAACTCCCCTGGCAATTGGCATCTCTCTATTTGGCCGGTTTTTTTTTTACTCTTTCCAGCCACCCTCTGAATTTCTTGTCTACTCTGTTGACAGTTCATCCTCACTTTGGGACAATTGAAATGTATTTTTGGGACAGTGCTGGGACAATAGGAAGGAAAGTTAATTTTGAGGCCTGACCTTGTATCATGTTGATGTCAGCTGGGTTGATGGGAGCAGCCATCATCCTGACAGACACCAGGTCATCCTGGACAGCAGGCAGGTCTACATCTGTCAGAAACCTGCAGCAGGGAAGAGTGGGGGGGGGGATTTTAGCCTCCATAGCATGCCAAAAACTGGAGGTTTTGGGGGGTCTTCAGTTGGGAGCTTTTATGTGCTATTTTCTGATTGCATATAGACAACATAGCCGGCCTGGTTGAATTACCCCGTTTAGAACTGGTCTAATCAGAAAACGGCCGAAGACCACCAAACCACCAGTTTTATAAGCCTGCTACGGAGGCTAATCAGAAAACAGCCGAAGACCACCAAACCCCCAGTTCTGTAAGCCAGTGCTACGGAGGCTAGAAAGAAAATTGCACTTTTGAGAATGAGAGGGTGGTCCTGTCAATAACAGAAAACTGCACTATTGACAGGATCTTCCTATCCTATTGCGCTAAACTATATGTAACGTTACACATCGTATTCGTACTTCGGGAGAACGCACGTGGATACGAGTTACCAAATAAATCCAGACAGGGCGCCCCCCTCCCCCATGTTATTTCGCCAAGAAATACAGAAAACAGAAAGGAACAATACCTTAGAACTTTGGCAGGCTCTCCATACTGACTGTAAGAGATCGCACACGGACTAGCGAGACTACAGCAGCGACGAGAAGAGAAAAAAAGCTCCGGTCTTCTAAAAAATCTGGACACCGAAACAGAAAGTCGAGCGCCGGCCATGTTGTCTGGTTTTACAACAGTACGTGCCGCAAAATGTGACCTGTAAGTTTCGGGACAGTCCATTATGTATGGTCTGAGGGTGGAGTGATCCTGGCAATAGTGCAAAGTTTCCTGTTATTGACAGGATAGTCTTGTCAATAGTGCAAAGTTTTCTCACATTTTCATTGTAAAAATGTCCTTGCTTCAACCTTCTTGATGCTTTTGCCTATGACGTCTTGCAAATTTGTTCGACCCCTTTTAATGAGAAATGTACTTTCCCGGTCAGTCGGTTTGCGGCAGGTCAAGTTGCCTTTAAAAGGTCAGCTAGCCTGACAGCTGCAAGTTTCATCTATGTTTTTGCTCATTTAGCGCCAAATTTTGACGCCTTATTCCAATTTTGCTGACAACTTGGGACGGTTATCATTATGGTAAGCGATGTTTGGTGTTAGAACATGCATTTAAAGGAGTTTTGGGTCTTTAGACGTGATTTTTACATGCATATCGTGTAAGATACATGACTGGGGAGGGGGGCACCATGTGTGAATGGCATGTTTTTGGTATGCATGAAATGCAGAAGTCTTTTGTCATGTGGGGTTAGTCACAATGGACGATCTGTCTGTCTATACCTCGATGATTTGACGTAACTGTATTGCGGAAATTAGAGAGAAGTCACGTTGCAAAATCATGCAATTATTACAATTGATAAACTGTACCTATCCAAATTTGTACCTAATTTGTACCAGCATATGGCATCTACATATTGATATGCATATGCATGGAATATACACATAACATTAAGCATTCTATTAACATGCATGTATATTATTAAAAAGAAAGTGAACCCGGAATTTTGCTTTATGGTCATTACATGTATTATGGTTGCTATCAAAGAACTTTGTACTAGTAATATTGTATCTGCAATCTATGTCCATTTTTGGAGATGCTGAAGGTATGAGGACACTGTTTCCCTGTTGTATAGAACAAAACAATGTGCATCATCTTGCAAATACTCTCATTCACTCACTCACAAACTCACATCACTGTAGACATTGTTTAAAGCTATCTGATGAAAATGCCCCTACTGTACTTGGTGACAGCGAGTTCCGCTCTGCGATAGTTCTAGGAAAGAATGAAATCTTGAACACCTCAATCCTTGGTTGATAACTCTGGTACTTGAAGGCATGGCTATTTCTTGTAGTAACACTAACAGAAACACAACTGGTACTTGATAAGTGACTTGTATGTTCCCCTCTCATCTGCAGGCTGTGATTGGCACACAGCTGGTGGTTTCCATGGTGATGGCCAGCATCATCCAGAAGCTGCAGCCGCACTTCTCAGCCGCCAGGTGGCTCCTCAGTAGAAGGTACCAACAACATGTCAGGACGAGCAACATATAAAACTAGAAAAGTAACATTTGGAAAGCAAATGCATATGATAATGTTTACCTTTGCGTATGGTCCTCTTAATTCTTATTCAAACACATCCATTGTAACAGGAGTCTAAACCCCTCCTGCTATGAAGCTGCAACACAATGTAACCCAACACTATAGCTAGTTACCATGGTGACGGACTGCCTGATTTAGTCAGGTCAGAGGTCACTGTTTGGAGAAGGCGGTAAACATAAGAAATGCAAATGTATTTTCCTTTTCTCCAGACTAGTGCGGTACCTGCACCCCACAGACGATCACCTGAGAGAGCTGGCAGGGATACAGGCACCCAAGGGCAAGGGCAGGAAAAGGGATGAAAGGTGAATACATGTGCACTAAGTTCTCACAACTAGAGCTTTCGACCAGTCACCCTGGCCTTCCTCTGAGTCAGTAGACTGACCCAGTGAAGCTTGTCACGTGGCTTCTTTGAAGTGTGATGTCGACACTTATTAGCTTCAAAGAAGCCATGTGACAAGTCTCACTGGGTCAGTCTACTGAGGAAGACCAGAGTGACTTGTCGAAAGCTCTAGGTGAGAGAATTTTTTGTGTTGGATCTAAAGTTTTAACTCTAAACATGTAACTACCAACACAGATGAACTTTCAAGATAGTAATTTCTCACATCTTTTTCCTTCCATTTGCAGAAGAGCAGATGGAAAGACAGACAAGGAGTTCACCGTGCCATGTAACATCAACCTGGAACTGGAGACAGCCAAGGTGGAGAGAGTGGACATCATAGGTAGGGAGTCACATACACAACTTTCTTTCCCTTCTTCCTTCATTCCTTAGATTCCTTTTCTTTCCTTTTTCCCCTTCCTTTCTTCCTGTCTTCCTTCCTTCCTTCTGGTACAATGTCCAATGTAGACTGTGCAATGTAGATGTACATTTCTTCATTCATCCTTTAATTCTTCATTTCTTCCTTCCTTCCCCAGGTCTGCAGTTCTATGTAGAGTATCAGTGGCTGATAGACTTCTCAGCCTGTGCTCTAGTGATCTACATGCTCACAGAAGGGTACTACAGTCTGGTACACCATTCATTCTTTAATCCTTCTTTTCTTCCCTCCTTCCCCAGGTCTACAGTTCTATGTAGAGTATCAGTGGCTGATAGACTTCTCGGCCTGTGCTTTAGTGATCTACATGCTGACAGAAGGGTACTACAGTCTGGTACATCATTCCTTCATTCATCCTTTAACTTTTCATTTCTTCCCTCCTTCCCCAGGTCTACAGTTCTATGTAGAGTATCAGTGGCTGATAGACTTCTCAGCCTGTGCTTTAGTGATCTACATGCTCACAGAAGGGTACTACAGTCTGGTACATCATTCATCCTTTAATTCTTCATTTCTTCCCTCCATCCCCAGGTCTCCAGTTCTATGTAGAGTATCAGTGGCTGTGCTCAAGTGATCTACATGCTGACAGAAGGGTACTACAGTCTGGTACATCATTCATCCTTTAACTCTTCATTTCTTCCCTCCATCCCCAGGTCTCCAGTTCTATGTAGAGTATCAGTGGCTGATAGACTTCTCGGCCTGTGCTTTAGTGATCTACATGCTCACAGAAGGGTACTACTACTTCGCACAGCCCAGAGCAGAAGTCAATCTCAGTGTCATCTGGTGTCTCGTGGTTGTGGTCTTCATCCTGTATCCTTATATATACTTTGTGTTCACGGTAGCCAAAGTTCACAATCACAGTCTAAGAAAAATGGACATATTCACGGAACTTTATATTCATGGTGGTGACAGGTGCAGGAAATAGAAAGTCCAGGAATTATTTGTTAACTGTAATGATAAGTTCATGGTACAGAAGTGACAGTGAAAACAGTGAACATTATAAGGTACAGTGAAAAAAATCAGGAATTACAGTATCTTACATATATCATGCTTGTGGCAATGAAAGTGATCTTAAACTACGTTGGTGAAGGATAGACATCCAGGTAATGAGATATGCTAAGACTGTGTCCTCAAGAGTTGAAAAAACTTGGTTCCAATTGAAGCTCTGAAATAAAATGCTAATATTACTGTCTCTGACTCACTATCATGGCCCAAGTGAAAAAAAAAACACCAGTAGACCTTGACCTGTGGCCAGGTCGTTACTGTTAAGCCTGACGTCAGCGTACTTTACCGGGGACGACAGCGGGGAGAGGTCCATCTGTCTGGTGTTTGGGTTCTTCTTCCTGCTGGTCTCCATGGCAGCACTCATCACTAGTGAGAACATACTGGAGTTTGGACTGGATAGAGGTGGGTTTTTTCAGCACGTCGGCAGAACGTACTGCACCTGCGCGAAACCCGTAATGTATTGTTCATAGCACTTTGGCACAACGTCTCATATAAGGTTGTATTGGCACGTATAAGGTTAACATCCCGTCTGTACTTTCCAAATGTTATGTCGGAAAAGATGTCCTCTGCAACAGGCAAAATTCTAATGCAACGTTGACCAAAAATCCACCGAAAACCGTGAAAATACCGGGTTCTGCGCAGGCGCAGTACGTTCTGCTGACGTGCTGTTTTTTACCATATACCATATAACACCATATTGGATAAGATAAGATAAGACAAGACAAGATAAGATACCAGATGGTGTTTGGGTTCTTCTTCCTGCTGGTCTCCATGGCAGCACTCATCACTAGTGAGAACATTCTGGAGTTTGGACTGGACAGAGGTGGGAAAGGCATCCAGTGAAGTTTTTAGCGCTTGGAAACCCATTTTCTCAAAGCCAATATTCTAGTCATTTATCTACATAGAGTGTTGAAACCACACTATCCCAATGTATATTGACCTGCAATTTTGGAGCAAAAATTACCAAACTTCTGATGGGAAATGGTCACTGGAAGGGTCCTGGGCTGATTTTTAGCGTACTGTACCTCCCAGAAAATTAAAGACTCATCTTTTTCTCTTCTCTTGCTCCAGCCTATGCCAGTCTGTCTGACACTATCGGTGGGTTTCTCGACTCACAAGGGGTGGAAACAAGGTAAGACTTCAATGCAAATTAATATGTGTATTTTTCTAGTTTGGAATGAAAAGATATGACTTAAAATCATGGCCATACAATTCCACAGACTGAGTTGCCATACGATTCTTCAGTGCTTCGTGCTACAAAATGTCTGTAGCAGTGTAAGGTAAGACAGGTTATAAAGCCATCTCTGATTGCCATGTTATGTTTGACTGCAGTACTGCCAGCTCCCCAAGCTCCAAGTTGATGTTTAAGGGCGTTCTGGCCGTGTACTCAGCCCTGGTCGGAGCTTTCCTCACCTTCAGTGGACTCCGTTTCGGCAAGATGCACCAAGACTCACTCCAGTACAGCAAGGAGAGCCCACTGCTACAGTAAGGCTGTTCTAGGACGTTCTTTGTTTTACTTTACACCCATAGTCAGGCATTTTATAGCTTTGCCTGAGTTTCTTTGTTTTGAATGCAATCATTATGCAATTGAGCTTGCTGTACATGTACCTCATGCTGCGAGGCTGATTTTCTTAATAAAACTGTAAAATGAAACTTGTAAATTGGGATTTTCTTAAAACACAACCAGTACTGTCTCTTAGGCCTAGAAAAACTTGATCAACAGATGAACTTTCATGAGGCCTAGGGAAAAAAAATTGTGTTTCCTGTTTCAGTCCTGAAAAATGCAGGGGACCACACACACACACACATAAGTCTAGGATTGGCAGTTTTTTTCTAGGGTTGGTCAGGAAACAGGAAATTTTTTCCTAGGCCTGACGGGTACAGAATGTTAGGTGTAATGTCACTATGATGTTGTCCATCCAGGCTGCTGCTGCACTTGAACTTCCTGTGGCCTCTGGTGGTGGTTCTGCTGTGGGTGAAACCACTGGCCAGGGGGTACGTCCTGCACCCCCCCTCACTGGGGGGTAACAGCACTGTGCCTGTAGAACCTCTGTGAGTATATATACTTTTACTACTTTACATACTACATGGACTACAAACATAATACACGTACAGTGGTCAAAATACTTTTTTTCAGTGCTTTACAATATTGCAGAAGAGTCAAAATTTGTAATTCTGCAATTTGGAAATACTTTCTGCAAATACACAAGCCTCCATACTACAATACTGGTCCTTGGGGCCAGGAGCGCCAAATCCTGTCATGGTAAAGAAGAACAAGGAAGCTGTAGCTGTACTACTCATATACATGTATATTACAATGTACCTATAAACAAATTTGGTTTCCCACCTGTGTTTAATTTAGGATGAGTGAACCCTGGTTTGAGACCAGTCGGCTGTACACCATTATTTTCTGCGTGGTCTTGCGACTTGTGCTGATGCACCGCTACCTGCAGTCATACCTGAACATGGCCCACCAGAGAATAGAACACGTCAAGAAACAAGCTGGCAGGATAAGTAACATGGAGATACAGAAAAGGGCAAGTTATAACTTTTATGAAATAAAGACTAAGCTTTAACTTCCAACACTCTTAACAGTCTTAGACTGCAGAAATGGGACTTACCCCAAATTTTTGGTTGACTCCATCAACCTTGTTTACGGAATTGACCCGTCTACTCTTGGAACGTGACGTCAGAGACACGTGTCCGTAGTAGCGAGTCATATGTGCCAGATAACTTGTGTCGCCCCCCGTCTCTGTTCAGGGGTAATTCAGGGTAAGTCCTATTTCTGTCGGTTGGAAGTTAAAGCTTAGTCTTTATTTCATAATGACTTATACCAACATAGATGAACTTTGATATCACGAAGGAAGTTTAAACTGTAATTTCCAGCACAAAATATTTGTGACATTCCTTCACTAAAGTTGTAAATTGTGAACATTTGAAAATTTTGGTAAGTCTAATATGTTATAACAGTTTTAACTTGCATCATGACTTCTACCAACACCATTGAACTTTCAATATTATTTTCATTTATGTGTCTATCTAGCTAATTAGTATATAACTAGTTTAGCTATTAAAGACTAGTTTTGATCATTTGACTGGAATCTGGATGTTTTTTCTCTCCACAGATTGTCCGAGTGTTTTTCTATCTCTGCGTGGTAGCTGTGCAGTATTTGGCACCCGTCGTATTACTTCTATTTTACACCCTTCTCCTCAAAACTTTAGGTAAGTAATTTTGAAATTTCCTGGGCCATAAAATGTACTCTTATGCTATTGTCTTATGTTACACCAAGAACAGTTACAAGCAGCTGGATATAATGTTGGAAACAGTCAATCATCAGTCAAAAAAATATTAAAAATCATGATCATTCCTGAAATCGTATCTAGTTGCTTGAGTAACTGACACTGTTTTTGGCCTATCTTATTACCATTATCTTGTTACAGATAGAAAGCATTCTCTAGTTGTTGTTAAGACTTTTACGTTATTCTGTTATCCTTCTACCCTATGTATCATGTTACTCAGTATGATGTACATGTAACATCATACTCTGATGTATGCATTTAGCCCCATGGGCATGAACATGCAAATAAAGATTCAATATTACCATGTTGTCTAACCTTCAATGACATATTGTCTTATGTATTTATGCCACACCAATTTCGAATTTCATGAGTTAAACTATTTTTTTTCTTTCGTCTTCCCAGGTGAATACTCGTGGACAGGGACCCATGTTCCAGATTCTGGAAACCTGACTAAAAACTTCACAGATTTCCCCTCACTACAACAGGTAGGAAACTTCATCCTTCTTTCTGCAACTCCTGTTGGAATAATTTTATATCTTAGATCCAACAAATACAGT
This sequence comes from Branchiostoma belcheri, assembly GCF_001625305.1. Lineage (NCBI taxonomy): Eukaryota > Metazoa > Chordata > Leptocardii > Amphioxiformes > Branchiostomatidae > Branchiostoma > Branchiostoma belcheri. The sequence goes on along the minus strand of NW_017803490.1, from coordinate 7,557,672 downwards.
AACACTACAGCAAAGACTACTACACACAGTAAAGTTTCAAATATGCTTGGGTTTCATGTAGGAAATTCTAGTATTGGATTATATTGGACCAGTCACTCTGGTCTTCCTGGTGCGACTGGCCCAGTGAGGCTTGTCACGTGGCTTCTTTGAAGTTTGACTTCAACACTGGGTCAAAGGTATCTGGTACATGATGTCGGCCCCCGTCGCGGTCAAAAAGACTATTTCCTGAGAGGGGTGAAGGAGGCTACTATTTACATCAGGGCCCATCAACCTTCACTTAACTGCGACGGGGGCCGACATCGTCTACCAGATACTAAAAGTACCTTTGACCCAGTGTTGACGTCACACTTCAAAGAAGCCATGTGACAAGCTTCACTGGGTTAGTCTACTGAGGAAGACCAGAGTGACTGATCGAAAGCTCTAGGCGAGAGAATTTTTGTGTTGGACCAAAAGTTTTAACTCTAAACATGTTACTACTAAGTTTTACACAGATAAACTTTCATGATAGAACCTGACTATATTCACCAAAGTTCATGTTTCAGAATAATAAATTTTAGATTGAACAAATACAGTAACTACTAAAGACTCAGTCACATTTTCAAACATGCCTGTGTTTCATGCTGGAAAAACTAATAGACGGTCACCGAAAGGTCAACTGAATGAAAAGACTTGGTTGTGTAAAAAGAGTCTCTTCACTCAGTGCCTTACCAACCTGATGAAACTATTCACGGATGTTACACTTAAATCCCCAGGTTGCCGGAGACGATGAACCTGTGAAGCAGGCAGCCCAGCAGCTGACCTTGGCCTTTGCCAGTCTCAGAAACATCTTCTCAGCCGTGTTCTTCAGAGGGGTGGTCTCCTACCTGTGTTGGTGGTCTGCCACCGCAGTTTTTGTCACCACCGCATTCGGAATGATCTACCACTCAGTGTTCAACATATAGGAGTATTTGCATTACATAATTTTTTTATTTACTTCATAGGTCACCACAAAACAAGGCTCATGGGAGTCACTCAAAATGTTTTGGGTTACTGTACAGACAGTGAGGACAGATGTTTGTTGACCTTAGATGTGAAAAGTTTAAGGTTATACTCATAAGGGAAACAATCACGAGGTAGCTTATTCCATAGTGATGTTGTTTGCTGCAAGTTGTTGCATTGTACATGTATTTCTTACCATGTTAGTTTTGATATCTTCATTTTGTTCTTGAGAGAGATGGTCTCACACCTAGATTAGTGGTCTGCCACCGCAGTTTTTGGTCACCACCACATTTGAGACAGGTATTTGGTATTCACTCAACGTATAGAGTGTAATTTTGTGCGGTAATTGACGTTTTTGTCACCATGTTGGTTTTTGGTCATTCGAATCCCTTGTGTTCTTTGGAGAAATGGTCTCAAACCTACATTGTAGGTCTGCCACCATAGGTCTTGTCACCATTGCAGCTGGAAGAATACTAGTAGTACTAGTACCGTCTTCAGCATAAATTTAATGTACATTTTGTACATGTATATTAAGTACTTTCAGTTAGACGTACAAGTAGAAGTACTCAGATTGATAAAGCCACATGGTATTTGCAGAACTACCGGTACTTAAGTTTTACAAAAATACGACACAATCATTTAACACTAGCCACTTTGTGGCATCCAATGTTCAGGTGGCCAGGCAAGCAGGCACGCGATCAAGAGGTTATGGGTTCGATTCCCGGCATTCCTGGAAAATGCATTTGACACAACTTTCCAGATGTACCTTTGGAGTTAAAGGTGGTAGAAGGAGAGGGATGGGCTCTGCCTTTCTATACTGTACCCTAGATACAGTGGATTAACAACCCACTTTCCTTATACTGCCTTAAAAAGGCTATGGGGCGTTTACCTTTCTACAATGTACACGTAAACTGAATTTACCTGAACTGCAGAGAGATGTTCCTGTATATCTCTGAGCTTGATGACAGGTAGCCTCTGGTACTGGAGCAGCTCCGTGGAACACAGTCTTGATGTAGCTGTCAGTGCCACTCTTGAAGCCATTGACACTGCTCTGGTGAACTACTTTGAACTTCTTGCTTTGAACTGCTCTGGTGAACCACTTTGTCTGGATACTGTTCACATTAAACAAGAACGACACCAGATACTTGGAATTCCTAGCAAAGCCAAATGAACACTACTTAGACAAAGATTATGTATACAAACTCCTTGCCATGGGTGAATTCCCTCATGTATAGTCATAACGTTGTGTAGTTTTGTTCTTCTTAGTGAAAGAGTATGTAAGAGTCATTGGTAGAAAAAAGTATTTCAAGTTATACGTTGCACAATCATTATGATTAAGTAGTACAGTAGTATGAATTTACAAGAAAACGTTTGTTGTCTTTTGCTGTATTTGCTTCAATCGATGTTTTCTAGGGGTTTTTTCTCTAGTCTCATTTCCTCATGTTGATATATTATGTCAAGGGAATATACAAGTAACAAGACTGCAAAAGTTTGGGTATCTCTCCACATTTTACTTACGCTTATAACACTTTTTTAGTCATAATCTTATTTTTTAAACACCGTTCATTTGATAACGATAGCCAGCATTTCATGCCAACCTACACCAAAGTTAGAATATATCCGATTCGTATCAATGACATACTAGGATATATAAGGATATATTGTTGTATTGTTAATAATATGATGTTTCTTTCACCTGACTGTTATCTAAAAGAGGGTTATCTAACTCACAGATAGCCTACATGTATTTTTGTTGCTGTTTGACATAATAAGAAAAAAGGAAATTCCTTCAATTTTTCTCAATCTCAAAGGCAGATAATGGCTGTGTTAGAATTTTTGCGCAGTAGAAACTATGTAAAATTTCCTTGAATACTATTATAATAGTATATTCAAAGCTTGTATCTATTTCTCATAGCCACTTTCAACTAGTATTTTGTCAAATGGCTAGGTTAGGTGGCATTAGATTTGATCTCTGACACTAGATGTTGTCTTTAATAGGAAAGGCACTTTAACACAAATTTCCTCACTCCACCAAAGGAGTTTTCTTTAACCTCCTTGCTCCACCCAGGTGTAAAATGGGTACCTGACTTCGGTTGGGGAGATACATGTAGAAGGCTGTGGAAGGAGAGGGAAGGGCTCTGCCTTCCGATACAGTACCCTAGACTTAGTGGTTTAAACCCACATGTATTCAGACCTGGCTTTTTTGGTCATGCTGGGACCATGGCGGGTCCGTTTGAGGCCCACCCCCTGTAACTCAACAACCACTTATTGTAGGGCCACAAAGTGTTCAGAAAATGGTGTAGTAGTAGTAGAATTAAATCATAACGACTTTGGTCATTATGACGTCATTTATGTGAGTTTTTTTTTTTGGCTAAAACCATCAATATATATTTTTTTCGTAAAACTCAATTGTTGCCAGATATATTTTAGGAAAAAGCACCAAATTTGATGGTTCTAGCGCAAGCCGTCCAGGCACTATCTGAGATGAAAGTTGGCGTGGGCCTCAAATTCAAAGACCCCCTCCCCTCCGGGCTGAATATAGGGCTAACAACATACTGCCCCTACAGCCTCTAAAAGGCTGTGGGACCTTCACCATTTCCAACTAAAGCCCTTGGTCTCCCTCTCTCTGGACTTGGCAGCGACCGAACGCTGGTGTTCGGCTACCCTCTGATGCTGCATGTATCTGCAACAAGGAGAGTTACAACTTTAGATCCAACACAAAAAATTCTCTCACCTTGAACTTTCAACCAGTCACTCTGGTCTTCCTCAGTAGACTGATCCAGTGAGGCTTGCCACGAGGCTTCTTTGAAGTGTGACGTCAACACTGGGTCAAAGGTATCTGGTAGACGATGCCGGCCCCCGTTGCACTTCAGTGTAGGGTGATGAGCCCATTATCGTACCTGACCTTATTCTTCGTCACCCCTACCCACCTACTAAAGGAGATATACAAAAGTAACGCCCTCCTTTCTCAGTACTGGAAACCAGAGCTGAAGTGGTCCTCAGCACTGGAATTCCAGTGCTGAAACTTTCTCGGCACTGGAAACCGAGAGCTGAGAAAACGTTCAGCTCTGGAACAGAGCCGTCCAGCACTGTAATTCCATATTTGCCCCTGGCCACTAAAACCTATACGTACCCCCTGACGGCTTCGATGCCCATACGGCACACATTCAGTGGCGGGTATGAGAGCGGATTCCCGTCCAGACGCAGACTCTGCAGGCAGGTGAGGCGGTGTAGTTCCTCAGGAAGTCGCTGCAGGGCGTTCCTACCGAGCCACAGGACTCTCAGCTTGGAGAGGAGACACAGCTCGTTCGGAAGGGAGGACAGCTGGTTGTTCTGGACCATCAGGGTGTCCAGGCTTGCAAGATGTCCAATCTGCGAAGTACCGTGATATGAAGGTTAGTTATCCCACTTTTACTTGAGGGCCGGCAATGCGTTTACAGGTACTAAGCAAATTTAGGAGGCCCGGAAAACGTGTGTGTTCTTCCTATAACTTAGTCTCTTTCGCAGACTTCTGAGGTAGCGGTGTTAACGTTTTTTGGGGGAGCGACGCGATGGGACGGTTTTGCCGCCGAGGGAGATTGCCTGGAGAGAGTTGGCAACTCCCCGGCAAAGTCCCTCGGCGGCAAAACCGTCCCTCCGCCGACTTACCGACAAACCGACTTACCGTTGCCGGAAGTGACGTCAGTGCGTTGTTGTCCAGCACCAGGATCTTGAGGTTCCGGAGGTTGCCGATTTTGTCCGGGATGACCGTGAACTTCTGTCCAGTCCCCTGGTCCAGATAAAGCTCCCGGAGACTGACCACGCCGCAGACCTCCACCGGAAACTGCTGGAACTGGTTGTTCTGCAGCAGAAGTTTGGTGAGGGATTCAGACAGCTGGGCGAAGTTGCCGGGTAGCCTGGTTAGGTTGTTCCAACCGAGGTGGAGGAGCTCCAACTTTCTGAGGAGGCAGACCTGTAAACATAGACCATAGTACCAGAGTTATCAACCAAGGATTGAGGTGTTAAAAATGTCGGCACACCCAAGTTATATCAACTTACTTTATGCCGTCACCAACGCGTAGGACAAATACGGAACAGGAAAATACTAATTTTTGAGTTAAGTGAGGAAAGTCGTGTAAAGTGCCTTTCCCAAGGGCACAAGATCAGGACAGGACAGGCATGTCAGGACTCGAACTCGGGACCTCTTGGTTCCGAGACGAGCACTCTGCCGCTACGCCACACGACCCCACACCTGTGCGTTACCTTGATACTTTACCTTACCTTTACGTTACTTTCCCTTACGTTACGTTACGTTACCTTTACGTTACCTTACCTCTTCAGGTAACTCCTCCAGTTCCAGACTCTTCAGCCAGAGCTCCTTCACGTTCTGAAGATGTACGATGTTTCTGGGGACGCTGGAGAAATCGTTCTCGCCGAGGTTCAGATTTTCAAGCCCAACCATCTTCAGCACGACCTGTGGTAGCCCGAAGTGGTGTATGATGCAATGGTTAGTATTCTCGGTTTGTTTGTTTATTGTTTTTGCATTTACAAATAAAAACAAAATCCTACAATTGAGAAATAAATAGGCATGCCTGGGAGGACCGGAAACCTGGTGGTTTGTCTTTGGCCCTCCCCAATACAGAAACAGACCTTAACCTGGACCAGTCTATGGCGGTTGGGGTATTTTTTTCGGTGCTACTGAAGCTCTTCTAGGACAGCCTGCTCCAACCACGATAGACTGGATATCAGACCAGACTCCACGAGTCTCCTTTTGCAGGCTGAATAAATCGTAGAAATCGGTCTAAAAAGGGCATATAATTGGACAGAGGTGTTTCCCGGCCATCGAGGGTCCAATTGGCCCTTTTTAGGCCGATTTCTACGATTTATTCAGCCTGCAAAAGAAGTCTGGTGGAGACTACTACAGACCTCTGGGAAGGCCTGAAGCTTGTTCCTGTTGACGGTAAGTCGGAGCAGGTTGGGGAGCCTGGTGAGGGCATCGGGCAGGGCTGTCAGCAGGTTGTCTGCGGCGTACAGCTCGCTTGTGTCGGATAGAGTGAACAGCTCATCCGGCAGGGAGTGCAGACCTCTTCCGCGCAGGTCTGAGATCCACTTCCCCGTCTTACTGTCTCTGTAATGTTTAATATGTAGTCATTCAATCATTCATTCATTCATTACCTTCGCCAAGAAGGTTCGATGTTTTCAGTAGCGTCTGCCTGTTTGTTTGTGAGCAGCATAACTCAAGAAGCTTTATATGCATTGTCATGAAACATGGTAGGTGGGTAGGTCTTGATGAGATCTAGAACTGGTTAGATTTTGGGCCCCCTAGCGGCTTTCGTTTGTACTGCAGCAGAATTTCCAGTTTTCATATCTCATGATCTGGACATGCCAGGGATCGTGGCATTCTTGTTCATTCATTCATTCATTCTGATCATCCTGACGAAGGCGAGAGTGGTCGTTGAAAATTTGATCTCTGTGTCACCTTGTGTTGGAATAAACGTCAACATTCCACCATGATTACTACTAACATAGATGAACCTTTATGATAATGTACCTGTAAAGTTGGTCCCTTAGTGAAGGCTGCTGACTCGGTATGATCTTAAGGCACCCTGGGTCCACCATCCCTAGTTTGTCTTCCCTCACAACCGCCCACGGACCCGTAGGAGGCTGTTCCACCACTCGTACCTCCTCCCACAGGTGCAGAGTCAGCTGGGCCGGTCCGTTGGGGTGGTGGGGCCGGACTGTCTGGGCGGTCAGGGTTTGGACCAACGGGCTGTAGAGAGTTTTGTTATTCATCAAACCAAAGCAAAACAGTATAACAAGGACAGTGTGCCGCTGCACTTTCAACAGCACCACACTGTAAAATACAATTAACATATAAACACAAATACTAATGCTAACCAATTGTAAAAAAAAGTTATTGAACAGGAGTAACTATTACATGACCGAGATGACAGGACAAGGATGAAGAAGGTCCTACTTGATAGTGGGTGGCTTCAGCACCAGGTCAGTCGGCTCGTAGTCAACCTTCAGGCATGCCGGGTTCACCTTCCCCACCTAACAAACACATGACATACGCCAAGAAACAGTTACTTAAGAAACTGGATATGATTTTGGAAACGGTCAGAAGTTTCAGGTAGCATCCACTACCTTTTGTCAATGACACTGGAGCTCCTGTTCTGAAACAACAGGACCTACTTGACAAATTTGCCAGCCTCTACCAGGCTTCGGGAGGCGGCTGGAAAGAGTAGAAATCGGCCAAATAGAGAGATAGCATGCCAAGGAAGTTGGTCTGTTGGAGAGAACAGTTTGCCGCTCCCGAACTGCACTTTTCTTGCGGCAAACTGTTCTCTCCAGTAGACCAACTCCCTTGGCATGCTATCTCTCTATATTTGGCCGATTTCTGCTCTTTCCTGCCGCCTCCTGAAGCCTGGTAGAGGCTATAATTTGCATCATCCTTGTCATTTTCATATTAATTTTTCATTTCATTTCGTTTATCCCCACCTTGCCGTTGTGAACGGCCAGCCAAACTCCTCCCTTCCCCTGGATGTGTTGCTGGATGATCTGGACTCGGTCCCCGGCGGTCAGTTTTAGCAGGTAGTCCGGACCTGGAGCCGGCAGGGCCTGGACAACGGTCGCTCGGATCGTCCGTGCTGCCGGAACGGCTAGAAAACAAAATCTACCTGGATTTAGGGCTCCCGGCGTGCAAACATACAGCTAGGTGAAAGGATACAAGCATGTGAGTCCCACGTACCAACAACGTGCAATCACAGAACTAGTGATGGAATGCACAGACGTGGTAACCTCGCGTGCAGTGAAGAGACGCACGCTGTGTATTTCTTTACCTGTGGTACCAAAAGTATAGGTCCCGAGCCTGGAGCCTCATTTCTTATGAAAGGTACACTTTTCCAAACTTTGATGGTGGTTTATTAAGGGCCTATGTTTCTTTTGAAATGTAAGGTGTATAATGCGTTAGGATACAAATATATGGATTCAGATGTACCCTAACCCTAACACTAACCCCTACCTCTAACCCTAACCCTAACCCTTACCCCTAACCCCAACCCCTAACCCTAATTCTAGCCCCAACCTTAACCCTAACCCCTAACCCTAATTCTAGCCCCAACTGTACCCCTACCCCTAATTCTAGCCCCAACCCTAACCCTTACCCCTAACCCCAACCCCTAACCCTAATTCTAGCCCCAACCCTAACCCGTAACCCCTAACCCTAACCCCTAACCCTAATTGTAGCCCCAACCCATAACCCAACCCTTAACCCTAACCCTTAACCCTAACCCTAACCCCTAACCCTAATTCTAGCCCCAACCCCAACCCTAACCCTAACCCCTAACCCTAATTCTAGCCCCAACCCTAACCCCTAACCCTTACCCCTTACCCTAATTCTAGCCCCAACTCTAACCCTGACCCTAACCCTAACCCCTAACCCTTATTCTAGCCCCAACCCTAACCCTTACCCTAACCCTAACCCCTAACCCTAATTCTAGCCACAACCCTAACCCTTAGCCCTAACCTAACCCCTAACCCCTAACCCTAATTCTAGCCACAACCCTTACCCTAACCCTTAACCCTTACCCCTAACCCTAACCCTAACCCTAACCCTAACCCTAACCCTAACCCTAACCCTAACCTAACCCTAACCCTAACCCCTAACCCTTAACCTAACCCTAATTCTAGCCCTTTACCCTTACCCCTTACCCTAATTCTAGCCCCAACCCTAACCCTAACCCCTAACCCTAATTCTAGCCCCAACCCTAACCCTTACCCCTAACCTAACCCCTAACCCCTAACCCTAATTCTAGCCCTAACCCTAACCCCAACCCTTAACCCTAACCCCTAACCCTAATTCTAGCCCCAACTCTAACCCTAACCCTAACCTCTAACCCTAATTCTAGCCCCAAACCTAACCCCTAACCCTAACCCTAACCCTAACCGTAACCCTAACCCTAACCCTAAACACTGTCCATTATAAATGGGATGAAATTTAACAGCTTGATGTATATGTTCGTAATATATAATAGGTATATGGCGTTGGTTTCGATTGCTCACCTTCATCGAGTGCCAAATTATGCACTCCAGCGGCTGCAGTTGCCGCATCGTAGGCAGGGGGCGCTGTCTCAAGTTGTCCCTGTAATCCTGTTTAAGGCAACACCAAGTAATTTTTATGGATGACGTCCCCTGGAGACCCTAAATCTAATGCAAAAGTGCGAAAAACAATCCCAACGCATCCCTCTGATCTAAAACCGGTATCACCAGCCACTACACCACGTCACTGAAATGCCATATGCAAAAATCCAGCAAAAAATGCTACTAAACCACAGGAATACAAAGCTGGTATTGTGAATTTTCGGTAGTGCATAGCGACATTTACGACAAGCCGGCACATGCTGGCCTTTTGTGGCATTTATGAGTCTGCACTGTACTGATCATGAGTTCTTGAGTTCAGCTTTAGTAGCCTGGGTGCCGTTCTCTGTAGTTACCGCCGGCTCCCTATATACTGTCACTAGCAATTAAGAGTATGGAGGATGGCACCTGCATCCAAGGCCAGAGCCTAGGAGAACGTTATTTTATTTTTAGAACACGCGAAATCTTTTCGTGAACGTACTGCCTCTGCCCTGTGTCGTCGCCACGTTTTTGGACGATGGTGGAGATAAGATCCGGGGCATCATACGTTTCGGACGAGCCGTGGATGTCGCGCGGATGCCATTCTTAATTTAAATCAGTGTGGCTTTAAATGTTGTAAACTAAAACAAAACTATATTTCAGTAACTCACCAGTGTTGAATACAGGATCTTCCATGTGCTCTTGTACGTCACCAGACGTGACGTCATCAATTGTGTAATTTTCCTAATATGGGGGAGTGAAGAGGGGACCATGACTCATATAGTCTGAGTGAGAATGCACTATGGTATAGGGTGGTTATTAATTATTAATAATTTCTGCTTTAATGATCCATCATTTCCTTCAATGTTGCTTTTTAACATTCAAAATGATGGTGAAACGTACAATTCCTCTGGAAATATAGAAAGGTCCGTATAGAAGATTACCTGTATGTGAAATAATTTGTAGGTATTATATTGTAGTGCTAAAGCTGTGGAAGACGAAATACACTTTATCTCAAACTGTTCGTTTCATAACAACGCTCGAAATTAATTGTCTATTCAAACTTCTACAATTTATGATCTTATCTAAAAAAAATATTCTTCTATTAACTACCCAAAACCCACAAATTTTGGAAAAGGTGGGACATTACGTCTTCCATGGTTTACAAAAGAGAAGTCAAACCTTTCAGACATAGTTTTAATTAGACATAGCTATTATAGTTTTAGTTTATTTTTTATAGCTAAACTTTTATTATGTAGATTTTCAACGTATTTTGTACTTTGTTTCAGTGTTCTTTTATCCTTATTATTTGCCATTAGCCTTCGGATAGAAATTTGCAATAAACTTATCCTATAAACCCTATAGTTCAATACTAATTGTGTTTGGACTAGTCCATTGCGTGGGTGGGGTTCATCGGAGTTCGTCCGAATACCTTTGATTCCAACTAATATTTTACCCAGACATACTAAAATTGTAAGTTTTACTGAGTTATTTCATGTAGCCCGAAATGACGCCTGCACTCTACAACTCACCTTGCTCATGGTTGTTCCCCGTTTGTGTTTTTTAGGATCGGCCTGGGATCGTAATTCATGGATTTTTGGCACAGGAGTAGTTGGGTGTGTCCTCTGACGGAAATGGTTGTTGTTGTCGTTGGCCGCTTGCTGAAAATCGCACGACAATTTAAGACCGTACAGCACGTGAGTGTTACGATAAACAAATCTCTAAAATGATAAAAAGTACGAGTACTAACATGCATATATCACAGTTGTAAACCTTATAACGTACCTTACATGCAGTTACTTGGGGTTTACGTCGTTTGTCTGTCTACTTCCGGGTTGGAAAGAGCTGGCGTACTGAGCGCAGCAGAACGTAAATGACAAACTGCTCAACACCAGTCTTCAGATTATTGGAACAAAAATGTTATAAAAGCTTAGAACAAACTGAGTATAAAATGAAAATGATGTTAGGGGCTTATGTTGCTAATGTAAATGTAAATACAAAAGAAAATGGTAGATTTTGAGAGAACAACTTCAGGTTCATTTGCTCGCCTTGTGCCCTCTTTGTTTTGGTCGCGTGCCAAGTCAAGCATACATTATGTTGTAGCTAAGCCCCTCTCACTCATTCAAGAATTTGGCCTCCCAGACGCTGACCGAGCGCCCACCGACCATGGTATGGGGTGGGTGGTTTAAAACATGTTTAAAACATTCGTGGGGCGTTAGGGAGGTTCGATCATAGGCTGGTTTTCGACCCTATTAAAGTCACTACTACTGACAAATAAAATATAATATGTTTGGACAGGAAAAAAGTAAGTAAGTCAGCAGTGTTCGGGGCGTATTCAGGGATCAAATTTAAGCCAAATTCGTTTAGATTCATGTACAAAAGGTAGGCGTGGCCTAATTCTAGGAGTGCGACCTGTTCGGTTGGTGGTCGGGAACAAATTCGTGGAAAGTTCGTGAATATGTGACAAGGGGACTTAATATCTTGCTTTACACTTACCGTGACGCGTACTTTACTAACTGGGGCTGAAAAAGAAAAGTTTAGTTGCAGCGAAGTGTAAACTTTTCATCCAATAATATTGATGGAAAAATTGACTCAACGAATTGGATTGTTTTACCCATTCATCGGTCTATTTTTAGACTGGAAATCCATTTGGTGAGGCAGTTTTCTAATTGCCGAGTCAAATGTCTAAGCTTTAACCAAGTTATCTGCCAACTCAGATGCGTTTATGCTGTTAAGTATAGCTATTTGATGTACTTTCATGCTGTGATGTAGTTAGAGAAATACTGGCTGAGAAATATTGGCTGACAGGCTTTGGGGTGTCGGAGCTTTTTACTGATAAACGTGTTACAATGTGCCAGGAACATCAGATTCTGACTTCGTCACATAGTTGCACCAACCACATAAGTTTAGAGTTTTAGCCACGCTGCCAAATGGCTGCCGTCTCGGTTCTATTGTAGAATTTGATCATTTTATATTTCGTGTTCTGGACATGTTAAAACCGTAGAGTATACTGAGTGATAGATAGCCCTTGTACTTTGGAAAAAGTGACATGGTTCTATGTTTAGAGTTAAAACTTAAGACCCAACACAAAGAAGTTCTCTCACCTAGACCTTTCGACCAATCACTCTGGTCTTCCTCAGTAGACTGACCCAGTGAAGCTTGTCACGTAGCATCTTTGAAGTGTGACGTCAACACTGGGTCAAAGGTATCTGGTAGACGGTGTCGGCCCCCGTCGCGGTTCAGTGAAGGGTGATGGGACCTAAAATATATAGCATCCTTTGTGTTGGATCTAAAGTTTTAACTCTAAACATGTAACTACCAACACAGATGAACTTTCATGATAGTATAAAGTAACACTGGGTCAAAGGTATCTGGTAGACGGTGTCGGCCCCGACTACCAACACAGATGAACTTTCAAGATGACATAGTTCTAGGCTCTCTACCAACTTTATTTGAACACGTTTCGGTATGACCTTGCTGACAGATTAATCACTGTCTACGCATTTTATATCTCGTGTTATGGATATGGTAAAACCGCAGAGTGTATTGAGTGATAGATAGCCCTTGCACTCTGGACAAACTGACATAGGTCTAGGCCCTCTACCGAATTTATTTGGACACGTTTCGGCATGACCTTGCTGAAAAATCAATCACTGTCTATGCTGCTAGAGGCTTGTAATGACGTTGTGGCAACGATAAAACCTGTACTTGACAACTTTGGCGTTCTGCCAAACGACTCAGCCTGGCGCCAACTTCATGGCAGAACCCTTGGCAGAAAGACAAATATGGTTATGAGCGATGATCTCCGGAAATAGCGCGCAGGCGTGTTTGGCATTAAGGAAGTTTAACTACGGCTGTCAATGTAGCTACTCAAGGGGTCGATTCGTACGTGCAGAAAGAACTAATATTTGATATGAAAAATGCAGACAATACGTTGTACATTACAATTATTTAGCTAGCTTCATAATCATTAGATAGCTTTAAAAAATGTCTAGAGTTAGATGTTCAAGGGTTAGGTGTAACAAGTCGATCGGTGTAATGTAGCCAGCTGCCGCCGCGCCGCGTGCCTGCGAAGCTGGTGTGTTACGCCGAAGGGCGGTTATACCGGCTATACAGATACAGATACAGAATACAGGTTTTCCTTTTTGCTGTCTTTCGGATACTTGTCTTTTTGATGATCACTCTAACCACAAACAGACGCTAACGGAAACATTTATTCTTTTTTCAGTGATAAAACACGCCACTCAATTCAATCATATAGTTACTACCCGAATGCATAAAATCAATTCTTAACTCACACCTTATAAAAGCGTAACTTAAAGGTTCCATTTCTTCCTTTTACGTAATGCCATAATTAAAGATTTCATGCGGCTGCGGCACGAACTGTGATTACTTCGTCAACAAGGTCATCGAAAACGGGTCACTAAATTATTTATCCCAAATAACCAAATTACCACAATCACGACCGCCCAATCGATGTCAATAAACCGTAAACGTCACACGTCAAAGACATAATCCCCCAGGAAACACAGCGGTCCAAAATTATTCCATCGAAACGGGAAGAATAGATATTATAGGGTCCCCGGGCCAAAATTTCACCGTTAAGAAAACGTACGTTATGTGGTGTGAGTTGTGACGTACCTATTCAGGTTTACCCTCATCCATTTACTTCTAAATAATTTCTACAATTCCACTTTGTTTAGGAAATCATTTTCGTGAATTTATCATTGAATTTGATGCAGATTTTATTCGATAAATATCTCCATATATCTATATATCTCTATCTATGTAGTATCTCTATCTGTCTGTATCATTCTCTCTCTCTCTCTCTCTCTCTCTCTCTATACTACATCTCCTCCTCTCTTAATTACTACTAAGTTCAGACAATAGTTGGTATAGTATAAGTATAGATTTGTATCTATGACATAGGGCATTTATATTGCAACGTATAATTCCATTGTTACATATTAGGCCCTACATTTAACCATAGATGCAATGAATTCATTACCTTTATTAAGTTATGTCAGACTTTTCTTTTTCTAGTTTTGTCGTTTTTTTTATGCGAAATCTGTACCAGCCGAGCTGCCTGTATGTTTGGTGTTCATATTGACATTTTCAAACGGACAATGTGCCAAATGAAATGAAATGTAATTCTACCTCCAGGGTGGCTTTCGACTTTTGGCAATGTGTCAGAGAGAAATCGATACAGGTTCACGATGAACAGCATACTCTGCCCATAACAATGAAGTAGATAAATAAGTAAGCATGCCACCCGTATTGTTTAAAGGCATCCAATGCGATTACAGGGCACATAAACTGGAAGTGTTCTGAAGAAGGCAATCTTTGTGATATTGACACATACTGCTTCACATTAGCACATTTAAATCAGCATTTCATACTTTCGGCATTTGAAACTGAAGAAACAAGCCCCAAGATGAGTCCTTTATTTTATGGGTGGTGCCCTGAATATCAGCCAAGGGTCCTCCCAGGAACCATTTTCCGTCAGAATTTGGGTATTTTTGTTCCATGAGGGTCAATATACATTGGGATATTAGTGTGGTTTCAACTCAGATATGTAGATAGGTGACTAGAATATTGGCTTAAAAATCGGGCTTCCAAAACTGCACTGGATGTCTTTAACAGGTGCCTATGACAGGTAGACACCGTGACCACCCATGGCCATCAACGTTGCAGTGCATAAATGACCATTTACGCCCGCAAACTGCATCTCTTAATGTAATGTCGAACAGAGTGATTGTCCGTCGCAATGGCTATCGTTATACGACCCAAATGAACAACCAAAAGGTGTTATCGATTTAAAGGATTGCTGTTATTTCAGGCAATCACGGCCAGGTGCTGCCCAAGTAGGTTTTAATAGCTGGTATTGCTGTCTGTCATCGGGTTGTGTAGCTGTACTATAGACAGCAGAAGGTATTGCTAGCTGTCACGGGATTCTGTAGCTGTTCTAGCCAGGCAGTTAAAGGAGTTCTTGCCAATAGCTGGCATTGCTGCCTGTCACCGGCCTGTAGTTGTACACGACAGCAGCATTTCTTACCAATTCCTGGTTTTGGTGACTGTTACCGGATTGTGTGGCTGTACTAGCCGGCAGCAGCAGGGCTTCTTACCAATAGCTGTCTTTGCTGTTTGTAACTGGATTCTGTAGCCGTACACGACAGCAGGAGTCCCTACAAATAGCTAAAGAAGTTCTTGTAAATAGCTGGCATTGTTCTCCGTCACCTGATTGTGTAACTGTACAAGGCAGCAGGAGGTCTTAATCTTACCAATACCTGCTATTGCTGCCTGTCACAAGATTCAGTAGCTGTACCGTAAACGACGACAGCAGGAGTTCTTAGCAATAGCTGCCTACCAAATTATGCTACCAAAATTCTATCGTTGGGTAGGCAGGAAAAGCTGCCATGCCAAATTCCAGTTTTCGTATGAATTGGATTGAGTGTTAGCCTCCTGTCATTTCTACCAATCATTGCACGGCACCGCACACACAACTTCGTACTAATAGCTTGTATTGGTGCCATCCATCGGATGCTACCATTGGGTAGGCAGTATAAGCTCGTTATGCCATAGTGGAGTCGTCGTATTTTCTGGAGTTATGTGGAGTGCAGACGTGTGTTGCATGGTCTCGGCTGTCACGAGACTTGAGTGATCACCCACCACAGCTGGCTGCTTCGGAAGGAATTCTTTGGGGTGTTCAGAAGTCAGAGGAATAACGGAGGTGACTGCAGATGGCTAATTTCTCTGAAAGGTGACGGCTTGTTTTTGGTAAGTACAATTCAGAGACTAAAACTATATTATGATGTGTCTTTTCTTAGCAAAAAGTGTGGATGATCATTTCTATTGTTGAAACTTTTATACTATATTCAAGAAACTGTTTTTCTTGGTTGGTGACACCACTCTTTGGAGCACAACAAAATCCCGGTATTGCAATCATACATATTATGGTAAAAGGGATGCACGTTTGACGCTGAATTAATATGATGAAATTCCTTTGACATCATTGTGAGAACCTGTAATTCTTGTGTTTTAAAAATGTCTAAATATAATTACCATTGATGTAATTTGAAATAAAAACGTTCTTCTGGTTCAAGAATATATACACTTGAAATGACATAGCAGCATTGGAACCTAGCCTTTGGTAAGATAAATCGCGTTTAGAATACCTTATCGAGATTTTCTAAGTCGATATGCGAGGCAGCAGCTTGAAATTCGGTGACAAACTTGTGTAAAACCCAGATCGTTTCCTAAATGATAGGCGTAGGAAGATAATGTTATGGGTAGTTCTTCCAATACCATAATTTGTGCTCATCTATAAAGCTTAGGCTAATACCCAGGACCCCTTCTCTGTCGTTAAGATCGATGGATTTTGAAGCCCTAACAATATGTTATGTTGGCGATAAAGTTTTTTTCGTGGCCTCTTGACACCTCGCACTGCAGGCGACGCTGGCATTGGATTCAATACATGATACTGGCATGACTAGCATTTAATGTAGTATTTCATGCTTTCGTAATATCAAGAGGAAAATTTGCCAGCATTCATTAGTTCCGTTTTCTAGAAAGGGCTTACACAACGAGCAAGATTAGATTCAACGCTGACTTGACATTAGATTCAATACGTAATACTCATATGGCAAGCATTTACTGTGACAGTCGTATTTCAAGCTTTCAAAATATCAAAAGGACAATTTGCCAGCATTCATTAGTTCCGTTTTCTGAAAAGGTTTACACAATGAGCAAGATGAGATTTAATCATTTAGGTCAACCGAATATGTCTTTCCTTTGCAAGTCAAAATCGATTTCTGTACAAGTGCTGAAGGGGCCACTTCTCCTCTGGGCCCATGTTATCTGGCTTTCTTTCGGGACATCCGCGTGTGTGAAGGAAATGAACTGATGCATCTTCTGCCTTATATAGAGGTACGAATGATGAAAGGGGAACAATATAAAGCGCGTAATTTGTTCTTCTCAGTGAGCTATGGTAGGGTATAGAACTCGCTGTCACCAAGCATGGTAGGGGCATCTGAACTAGATTGCTTTAAACAATGCCTGGAGTTAGGTATAACATAATATAACCCTAGGCCTAGAGGAAGACCCCCAAAAGATGGCACGACCAAATAGTATATGATACTGGATGGTCCCTCAAGGTTGCAGAACAAAAGGCTAGGACCGAGCTGCCTGGCGGGATAAATGAAGAGGAGCAAGGGGCCAGTTCTGGCCTAAGCATTTAGGCATGTAGACAGACAGATATAACAAAAAATTCAGTATTTGGGGTTAGATATAACAACCGCACAATTGCCTTCCTCCAAGATGATGTAATTCAAAGAAGATTGGTTGTACCGGTTGAGTTATACAGATACAGGTACCTGTATAACTCTTCTTGACTATCTACAGTGCGCCGTTGTTAGATGGCCTTTCGCAGTGCCCCCGTGGCATTACGCCAATTTCCAGGCATTTAGGCTGCAAATAACGTAAGGGCTGGCTGGCTTCCAACCTCATATGTGGGAGATCCATTTAAACAGACTCTCTTCAATTACAGCATAAGTAAGTGGCGACCTTTGCTAACCTGGTATAAAAGATACAGGGCTGATGATCACAGGGCAAGAGATGGGCGATAACTCTTTACACGTGTTGGACTGCTCATCTTTGATGTGCACTACATATGTTCAAACGGAAAGGATTTGGGAGTAGAAATTGGTAAGATAGATAGTTTACAAGCCAGGGGAGGTAGTACGCTAATTAAAGGTGCCCAATGCAGTTTTTATGGCATGAAAAAACATATTTTGAAAGGCACTTATCTTCAAGTTGAAATAACGTATATCCCTGATGTATATCGATATTCATGGTGCGAAAATGCCGAAATTGTGGCGGAAAACGGAGAAAAAAAACCTAGAAAATAAAGGAGTCATCTTGGGGATTGTTTCTGCGGTGTTTTAACGCTCAAAATATGAAATACCGATGCAAATGTGCTAATTACCCAGGTCCTAGCTACCAGATATCTTTCGGTCCGAAAAAGTGAAATTTAGAATACAATGGAAGGTTCTATTCAGTAGTAGTGAACTTTCGAGGGGTAATTTAAAACAAAGTGATAAATTTTAACTAAGGATACAGTTATGTGGATCACAGGTACATCATGTGGTGTATATGTATATATTAACCAATGATACATGCACATATATATGACAAGTCTTAACCAATGGTACAGATCACATGGAACATCATGTGGTGCAAAGTGATAAATAAATTCTAACTTAAAGTGCATATATGTGGATCACAGGGAACATCATGTGGTCTGAATTGAAAAGTCTTAACTATGGATAAAGTTTATGTAGATCAGAAGTAAATCATGTGGTATATAATGTTTGATCTCACTTCTGATAACAAGTACTTCTTACTTTACATGGCAGTAGATAGTACAGTAATGTACATAACGGATTGGCATTCTTGACGTCAAGTGGTCTGTTCTAGTGCAAGAATGATTTATTCTGCCCACAAATACTGATCTTGGTGATAGCCAGTGACTTTGATATCGGTGCGTAGACTTGAAGGAAGCCATCTCATGCATCTTCCAGTCAGGCATGGATTTGGCAAAGTAAGAAATGACTTGGATCTTGACGGTCAAATGGGACCTTGCAGAGATAGGTTACGAATGGTAAGGGGCCAGAATAAGAGAAATAAAAGAGTTATTTCCACATGATATGTACGTTGAGGACACTGACAGGATGTTAGGTGAATTGAAAAGTCTTAACCATGGATAACGTTTATGTAAATCAGAAGTATATCATGTGGTATATAATGTTTGATCTAACTTCTGATAACAAGTTCTTCTCCCTTTACATGGCAGTAGATAGTACAGTAATGTACATAATGGATTGGCATTCTTGGCGTTGAGTGGGCAGTTCTAGTGCAGGAATGAATAATTCTTTCCACAAATACTGATCTTGGTGATAGTCAGTGACTTTGATTTCGGTGCTTAGACTTGGAGGAAGTCATCTGATGCATCTTACAGTCTGGCATGGATTTGGCCAAGTAAGAAACGACTTGGAAAAGTACGGTCGAATCGGAACTTGCAGAGATGGGTTGCAATGGTAAGGTGCCAAAATAAGAGAAATAAGAGTTATTTTCCACACGATAGGCAAGTTGGGGACACTGACAGGAAGTAAGGTGAATTGAAAAGTCTTAACCATGGATAAAGTTTATATAGATCAGAAGTACATCATGTGGCATATAATATTTGATCTTACTTCTGATAACAAGTACTTCTAACTTTACATGGCAGTAGATAGTACAGTAATGTACATAACGGATTGGCATTCTTTGCGTTGAGTGGACTGTTCTAGTGCAGGAATGACTTATTCTCCCCACAACTACTGATCTTGGTGATAGCCAGTGACTTTGATATCGGTGCTTGGACTTGAGGGAAGCCATCTCATGCATCTTCCAGTCAGGCATGGATTTGGCCAAGCAAGAAATGACTTGGAAATGGACGGTCGAAAGGGACCTTGCAGGATGCAAAGTCAAAGTCAATGGTAACGGGCTAGAATAAGAGAAAAAAGCCAGAGTTATTTCCACATGATAGGCAAGTTAGGAACACCGACAGGAAGTTAGGTGAAAGGTCCCAGAAAGGTGCTCGACTCTGAACCAAGAGGTCCCGGGTTCGATTCCCTGACATGCCATCGATCTTGTCACCTTAGAAAATGCACTTAGTTCACTTAACCCAAGTGAAAGTCCTGTCCAGTATTTGTCCTCTGCATTGGTGGCGGCATAAAATAAGTTGATATAACTTATGTGTGCACCGTCACCATGTCTAGTCAATATTAGACTAAAAAATGATGTCAATGTTGGAATATAAAGAAAAATAAATATTAATACAAACTGGCATTAACATGATGCATAGCCGCAAGGGTCCATCAATTACCATCTTCATCCCGTCCAGTCAGTCGTAACGTATTTACAACCAGATTTACGCCTGTTCACGGCCAATCACGACCCGTACTGGTCCCCGGGGTCGGTTTCGCGTCGGTAATCCGTCAGTGCGGATGGCCCACGGGCGTCGGAAACAAATTAAAATCGACCCGTTTCCAAACAGATCATCTCATTTTCATCAATAATGAATCAGTGGTGCATGCTAACGACTGATTGTTCGGTGGAATGTGACGATAAGTTGTGTAAACAGGGGTGCCAGAGTATACAGTGCAATTTTACGGAATACAGTGGAATTGTACGGAATACAGTGCAATTTTACGGAATACAGTGCAATTTTACGGAATACAGTACAATTGTACGGAATACAGTGCAATTTTACTAAGTATACAGTGCAATCGTACGGAATACAGTGCAATCGTATTAGTATACAGTGCAATTTTACTACCATACAGTGTAATTTTACTGGCAAAATTGAACTGTACACTAATACGATTGCACGGTATTAAAAAGTGAAATGACAGTAAACTGTCAATATCAGATTTCCTCATCCAGAATATTGTTTATTTTGCCGCCCTTGAATTACATTGGATGTCTTTGAATCATGCAGCTAAAAGTTTATGATTCAAAATTGCGTTATGAGTACTCGAGTACGAGTATAAACTGCACAACGTACTCGGGATGACACTGCTATTTACATTCTGCGAATGAAGCTTATCACTATTCACTAATATGTTGATTTTTCCTTGAAGAATGTGCTGCTACAACAGAATCATGGCATATTGATTCCTTAGTGTATGATTAGCCAAATCATATTGATACCACATCAATTCATAACAGCAACCAACCGTAACTGTGCCATCGCGATATGCCTTAAATAATCTGGTCTTCAATCTGTATCAATGTAGACTTAATGTCAAAAATATCCTTCAGACATGATAATAAAATGGTTTATAACAGGCTTTTATGAACGGTAACCACAATCTCCATGAGCCTTTGAGTCTATTACGAATCAAAAGATATGAAAATATAATTAATCTTGAAGACTTGAAAATTATGTTTATAGGATTATAAAATAATCAGCTTCTTTTTGTTTTGTCTGCAGGTTTCCCAATTAGCCATAGCTCCCCTATGGTTACAAAACGCTGCATACCTGTTTGAGGAGATTTATTGTTAACGGAAGCTACTGACAAAGATTGGACGACTATATTTTGATGTATTGCTCAACGTGGTAGGATGATAGATGGCGTTGTTTGCATGGTGAATTAGAGGGGCTTTCCAATAATTACTTAGAGTCAGTTAAGATAGCCATTTATAACAACGAATAATAATTGTAATATTTTGACGTAAATGTAAGATTGAGGTACCTAGTTTATAAATATTTATGACATGACTTGCTTTGTAGTATTGGGTAAGATTACACACTTTAGTCTGAACATGCACAGAATATCATGATATTTCATGATCATGTGAAAGCAATGGATGTAGTGAACAAGATCCGTGTATTACCATTATCTTTCGGAGGCACCAGGGTAGTATCAAATTGGCAAGACAGTATCATTTACCAAGGCAGCATTCCTGATTCATAAATCTCGCAAAATGTCGGCCATTTCATACTCCACTGCACACAGAAAAGAAATCAAACCCAACAACAACTATATCCAAAGTAGCATTAGCATTTACTTATTATCATTTTTACTGTTTATTTTGTTATGATCATGGTCTTGCAATTAGCCCTCTGGCAGGAATTTGCAACAAACTTTCTATTCAATACGCTATCAATTTGAATGGTAAAAAAACAGATACCAGGACAAAAAAGCATAAAAACGCGTAAAACACGTCAAATAAAGCCTAAGCCTAAACCTCGGCTTGAAGAGTGCTGCCATCGCATTGCCGCTAGCCCGCAATCCCTGTGCAGAAGTGTTAGTCCCAGAGGCAGTCATTCCGGTTGACCAGTTCTGATACAGACACCCTCCCTGGTTGCCTATCTATTTCCCCACAGTTACGACATGTCAGTTCCAATTTGCCACTCTTCCACACAAAATCAATCGGCTTTGTAATGATGACAAAAACCTCTCAACATTGTTGTTCCTCTGTCCACCTATTACTTCCGCACATCATCAGTCAATTTGCTCGCCCGGTGACCGTTATTTCAAATGGTGACCGTTATTTCAAATGGCTGCAGATTGAATTGTGTACTCAGATGAAAACGTATCGTTCGGTTTGTCATTGTCTGCCTGTCACGGATTGTTGTCATTATCAAAACGTGTCGGAGAGGAGGGGGGTGGAATTGTTCTGGAATATTCGTTGATGTGTTGATCTACTACAATTAATTGTCAGTATATGATCAGTCGTACGCTATCATAGAAATGTAGAGAAGTTTGTAAATTTCTACTTTGACGACAATACATCTAAATTGTACAGTTAGACAAAGTCGAGAGTGCAGCTGATTATCAATTATAAACCACAGTGATTTAGAAATGTGATCCAGTAAAGGTTTTCATACAATGTAGGTGGAGAATCAACGATACATCAAGCAAGTGTTTTTGTGCCCGACCATGTTTATAAATAAAGCGTGGCGTTAAAAAAACCCGTCCTAAACATATTATTAACTAAGTAAAAAGATGCAGCCAAAGAGCAAAATAGTAAGTTAAACATATTTTATTATTATTAATAACATTAAGAAAATTTCAGCAATGACCAGGTGATTGGGGGTCTTACTCCCAAGGTGACCCCACATTTCTTGCCGTTTCATCCATATCATAATCAGTTTTTATTCCGCAAAAGTTACGGTATTAACCTTTTGACTTCTTCCATCTCCTGTCAACATAGATAAATGAGCTGCTGTGTCACGGCGTATCCATAATTTGTGTTCGCAAATGAAACGTCTATTCTTTCCAATCCCTGACCTAGATAGCCTTGATTGAAATATGTTGTCTGCAATGTAGCCGACCTGTTGCAGTGGATTCTGCTACAGTAGCTGATGTATGATGTGTTTATACACTAAGTACGTGAAGTATTATGCCTGAAACAGCTCATATAAATCATACACTGAACTATCTCGCAGGTAATTTATCTTATATCAGCATTTCTAAACTGAATATAGAAGTGG
The DNA here is from genome assembly GCF_001625305.1 of Branchiostoma belcheri. Classification (NCBI taxonomy): domain Eukaryota; kingdom Metazoa; phylum Chordata; class Leptocardii; order Amphioxiformes; family Branchiostomatidae; genus Branchiostoma; species Branchiostoma belcheri. The sequence continues at coordinate 7,534,556 of NW_017803490.1, read as the reverse complement.
GGTCGTGTGGCGTAGCGGTAGCGTCTTCGGCTCGGAACCAAAAGGTCCCGGGTTCGGTGAAAATAAGTGCCTAGCTTCGGTTAGAGACGTCCCTAGGATAGGACGTTAAATGTAGGTTCCGGAAAAGAGTAGGGGACCTTCCCGGTGTGAGTGGTTCAAACCTTACAGTCTGGTCTAAGGTTTGACATCTTTGAAGAGGTGATAGTCACCTGTTATGTCAATCCTTCCACAAATGTGGTAAATCGTAATAAATAAATAAAAAATAAATAAAAAGGAACAGATGATATTGTAATGTTCTGTCCAAAGCTCTAGTTGGTGTTTTACGTAATATGCTATTCACATTTATTAAATCAAGTACAACAGATTTCCAGAGATTTCCAGAGAAAGATGTTCAATAGTTGTTGCCATACACTGTACCGTGCACGTAAAGAAATAAAGTTCATCTTCATAAGCAAGAAATGTCAAGCAACCTATTGTTGTTTAAACGCTGAATGATTCAGAGATAGTTCTTGAAGAAAGAAATGGAGAAAATGTCAACCACTATATTGGCAATCGTAAACTTCGAATGGGAGTATCATTTTGCAGGTGATTTAGTATTCATGAAAGGTTACATTGAAATGGCCCATCGGTTTTATTGTTATCTAGAAGTGGCAATGACTAGTTGTAAAAAAAGACAAATTTTTCAAGTATCGTCAATGCCAAGCTTTATTTGTTTTCAAAATCTAAGTTCTAGATCTTATGATCTGTTTTGATAGAGACTACTTTATAGGGTATTGATCACAACAAGTGCAGATGACCCCAAGACATACAAGTATATAATTTCATGACTTATTTGTTAAAAAAAAACAAATTCAATTATTTGAAAAAAATATATATGAAGTAGTGTTAGAGCCTGTTTTGAAAGCATGTCTTGTTTGGCTTAAAATATTAGGCTAAATATTTTGTTTAAAAAATCTGGTGTGCCAAACAATTGTATGGAAATATTCTGAATAAGGCACTCTATGTGATATTGACACGTACTGCTTCACATTAGCATATTTGAGTCAGTATTTCATACTTTGGGCTTTTAAAACTGCGGAAACAAGCCCAAAGATGAGTCCTTTATTTTCTGGATGGTACCCTACAAATCAGCCCAGGGCCCTTCCAGTAACAATTTTCCGTCAGAATTTGGGACATTCTGCTCCCTGGGGGTCAATATACACTGGGACAGTGTGGTTTGAACTTAGTATGTAGACAAATGACAAGAATATTGGCTTTGAAAAATCGGCCCTAAAAACTGCATTGGATGGCTTTAAGTTCGGTAGGGTTATGGCCTATTTCGAGTGCGTTCACCCTATAGGTAATTTAACAACACAAGAATGGGCGTGTCACCGCCTCAGACATGTCTGACAGAGAGGTCAAATTTCAGCTCACCTTGCTCCCTCTAGAATAGGCTCTGAGGAATTAATATTTCATGGCAGGTTACAGCAAAGACCTGGCAAATACGTGGCAGGTCGTGCCGGCATTACGTAAATGTTACTCGTGAAGTCATCTTTGGCATTAAGTCAAATTTCTAGTGGACAAATCATAGAACATATGTGATAAAACCTGATCAATACTTGTGTGGCTAACCGTATAAAAACCGTAAAAAAACAAATTGGCAGATACAGGTGTTTTTTAATTGTACGGCCTATTGGCTTGATTTTACTTTTTTTTGCATATATTCAATGTGGTTGTACACTTTTGACTAGGTTCAATTTGATTCTACATTTTTGCATGGATTCAATTTCATTCTATGTTTTTTTATAACTTAAATTCGATTACATATTTTTGGCTATAGATTCAATTCTAAGTTCAAAGAGGAAGGAAAAATAGTCATAGTTAAGAAGAATCAAGCAATGAAGTGTACTAAATGTTTTTTAAGCCATGAAATCGTTAGAATGTTCGCAATCTATTGTAGAATGTCTGAAATCTATACGTATAAACAAGATTTAAAATATGGTTCATGTGATTTGGAATCATCAAACACTTAGAAAGTTAAAAGCTCTCATGATATCAAGAAGCAACGTTGTAACGATAATCATATTTTACCAGTCAAATCAAACCATATGTCTCTGTATCTTTTTAAATTATTTGCGGTTGATTGAGCCAGCATTACCGATGTTTTACTCAGGTTACTCAAGTTAATCACACATTCTGGGGACGCCGACTAATTTCGTCCCTTGGGAGCTAAATATTTGGAATCTTTCATAATGTGATTGTCCTGGAAGAGATCATCCTGAATTGAATCAATGGACACGTTTCGCCACTTGCAGTTCATCCATTCTTAATGTGTAATTAAGGCCACAAGACAAGAGACACGAAGAAGATCCATGTAACAACCATACATACTACCAATCATACCAGGAAAGCTCATAAAGTTTTTGATTGTACTACGGTTTTAAAAGATTACGTGCAATAAGGGGAATGTAGAAACCTTGGTGGTGGGACGTGGGTAAAGTGGTTAAGATGAGACAGTGGAATTACGGGAACCTGGCACGCGGCACATCAATAATTGACGAGGCCTGATATGCAAAGTGAACAGTAAGCCCGGATGTGTGTGCCAGCTCCGGCATCAAAGAGTGAACGTGTCGTGTCAGAGGAACGGACGTCCCACATTCCGGGCTCCTCCTCACACCTTCCGGGCCCAAGATGTGTTTCCAGCGACTCATTCTAACCTGGGGAATCACTTAAGAGATGGCAGGACCCAGGCCACGGCACACGTTGAGTATTATATATTGCCTTCCTCATTATCGACTGTCAGTCATAAAGCTTGTGATGTGATAAGTTCTTGTGGGGGGGGGGGGAATGACTACCAGTATGCCAGCATACGGAGAAGTTTCATTACTGTTGATGAAACACATATTGGTGTCGAGACAGTTTCATTATACTGATGAAGTTTTCGGAAAGCTCTCATTACTGCTAGAGGGAGATTTATTTACAGCATTGCTAGCTTCCCTGGAGCGTATGGATTTTGTAACAGATCTAGGTCGAATCAAAATTCACCAGCGTGCCAGAAGTATTAGACAAATTATTTCGCAATAATGTGTATGCGAACTTATTATTACTAATACTAATAACTACAAATTTGATACTGCCATCCTGGTTACAATTACCACCATCCTACAGTCTGGTCTGGTTTACGGCTTGTTTGAAAACTTGGTTGTCGTTGGTATATGGCAATGTCTTGGCTTGGAGTTATAAGAATAAACAGTTCGTATCTAAAGCAGAGAAACGTTGATTTCCAAGCTGTTTGTCTATCAGCAACCGAAATATGCATGTAGACAAAATATGTCTCGAGAATGGGATGCTGAACATGTCTTGTAACGTATTCACGCAACATTATCTCGATGTCTCCGTCTGTCTTTCTCGTCACGTATGAATTCAATACCAGACAATGATGTAACTCAAGTACCAGGAGAATTCCCTGCCTCCCAATTTCTTTAAAGGCCATTGGTTAAAGATAATTAAAGCCAATGCTAAACATTGTTTGGAACATCTTTACTCAATATTATCTCGATGAGACCGTCTGTTTTTCTTGTCACGTATAAATTCAATACCAGACAATGATGTAACTCAAGTACCAAGAGAATTCTCTGCCACCCAATCTGTTGAAAGGCCATTGGTTAAAGGCAATTAAAGCCAATGCCAAGCATGTCTTTTGTAACATCTTTACTCAATATCATCGCGATGGCTGTCTTTCTCGTCACGTATAAATTCAATACCAGACAATGATGTAACTCAAGTACCAGAAGAATTCTCTGCCACCCAATTTGTTAAAAGGCCATTGGTTAAAGGCAATTAGAGCCACTTTCCAGCCGATAACCGCACACGTCAGCAAAGGGACCGCGGATTGAATACCAAGCTATCATTCAGTAAATGTCATCGGTCTTTTGCGTCAAAGGCACGGCTGACTTTTCGGTAACAGACAGGGCGTCTCTCTTTTGGTGCCCTCTCCAGATTGTCGCTCCCCATTACCGTGTTTTAAAGTTCAAGAACGGCGCGGCGAGATCCCTGGAGATTCGGTAGAATCATCGATCAAATGTCGATTGGCACGCAACGAGTCTGGTGTGGTGAGATGTACCTTTGGTGACTAGACCAGTGAATATTCTCGAAACTTAAGAGATTTAACTAGACACTTGAGATGTACCCTTGGTGTATACAAGTGAATATTCCAGGAAATAAGAGATTTATTTAAAGTTGTGAGATGTAATGTACACTTGAGATTCGGTTGAGTCATCGATCAAATGTCGATCGGCACGCAACGAGTCGTGGGGTGCTCAGAGATTCACCTATAGGCTGGTGAGATGCACCCTTGGTGACTAGACCAGTGAATATTCTCGAAACTTAGAGATCAAACTAGACACGTGAGATGTACCCTTGGTGTAGACCAGTGAATATTATCGGAAATAAGGGATTAAACAAGACTGGTGAGATGTCAGTGAATATACCTGGAAATAAAGAGATGGTGAGGTGCACACTTAGTGTAGACCAGTAAAGTTTCCGGAGAAATAAACTAGACTGATGAGATGTACCCTTGGTGTAGACCAGCAAAGTTTCATGGAGATTAGAAATAAACTAGACTGGTGAGATGTACCCTTGGTGTAGACCAGTGCATCGTCCCGGAAATAAGTAGTGGAGCGTCCTCCTATGAGGTGGTGTATGGAGGAAGAAAGTGTGATTTGCTTCAGTGGAAGTGGCAAAGCGTGTCCGTGCTGAGAATGTTCGAGGTGTAGACCAGGGAACATTGCGGAAATAAGAAAATAGACTGGTGAGATGCATCCTGGTGTAGACCAGTGAATATTCCAGGAAATAAGAGATTCGTCTAGATTCGTGAGATGCACATTTGGTGTACACCAGTGGATATTCCTGGAAATAAGGTCGTTAAAATACTGCCAGATGGACAGTTTGATGTCCTTGCTTACACGATGTTTTATGATGATAGCATGTTCACGACTTTGTTTCTGTACGCCACTTGTTCTGCACATTGAAAAAAATAAAAATCAATAGTAAAGTTACACAAAACAAACTGGAAGAAAATACGATCCGGGGATTCACTACATTAGCTGGTGTGTTACGCCGAATGGCGGTTATACCGGCTATACAGATACAGATACATTCTTCTACATGCATCAACGTTCTGTTCTATATTTACGTAATAAAGTTTGTGAAGGATTTTCTCAATTTTATATAGGGGAGAGGAAATCTACTGACGAAACTTTTGACGTCTTAACTTCTCACAGCGCACGCAACTCCTCTGAGGCTTTACGCCGTAATCACATGATAATCTGATTAAAGATTAATTTTCATTTCAACACAGGAAACATAATTCACCGCACAGGAAACATAATTCAACCGCTGTACCGACAATAAGTCTTCATCGGGTTCTAATCTGCTTAGGTCCCCATAACAAGATTCACATTTAATACGATACAGGTGGTGGGAAGTGTTTGCATTTCGAGACAAGCATAAATCATAACACTGTTTGCATTTCTACCAGACACAAGCATACATGGCACAAATGAGAAGTGGAAAAAAAGGGAAAAAACGAGTAATATAGTCTTGCTGTATTGTACACATTAATTATACTAAGAGAAAGAATAAGAAACAACAGAAGAAAACATCAGCTAGCTAGCTATGTAAATACCTGTCCTTGAACTAAAAACAATGGTGAGTGAATAAATTGAAACTGCTGACATAAAATAGAATTACGAGTCAAGAGTCAACCACGAGTCATGAGTTAACTTTGTCATCGAAGACGAAGGTCAAATAAAGATCAATTTTCCTTTTTTGTCATGCCATAAGTGCCCGTCAACAACCACAAGAATGCTGAAATGATATATTTACGATTAATTAATTAATCTATTTATAGAGTGTCAGCAAATACAAGGTTGACCCTCCCCAAATCAAGACTAGATGTGTCAAATTTCCTCCAACCTTTGCACCAGCAAAGTCACATGTTAACAACCCCTGATAAAACTTTGACAGTATCGTCAGCGAATTTGGTCAAATGTGAAAACTAAACACCAATAACCGAACAGGGAGCCTGACCTAAGTAACTCTTTCAAAAACTTTCACACCATGAGCCAGCAACTTTGTGAGAAATAATCTCATGATCCGAGTTATAAAACTTTATTTATTGCTCATCATTTTACAAATGTACAACAGCAGGGGGAGCAGAAGCGCATCCCCCTGAATTAGGCACAATTTGTCACATTATTTGAAAAACAGCGTTCACATTGAAGAATAATACATCTAAACTAACATATATAACGTTACAAAAGACACATATAAAAATTACTTACAACAGTTGCGCACTCGGGGTAGAAAAGGCGAGGCATCGACCATGTACCAGAGGATGCATATCTGGAAAGGAGATAACAGAAAGAGGGATTGTCTCTATCACAGCCCACACAGCACCTCCGAGCCAGGAATTTGTCATTTGCTCGAACTTGACCTTGGGATCTGCCTAAGGTTAGGAATGCCCCCCTCCCCCACGTAGACATATGGTGACAATCCTGATCTTCAGACACAGAGTTATTTACAGAATAGAAACATAAAGGAGTGAAAAGTGGGTATTGCGGACAAGGGAATAAGTCAAATTATGGATATAAATCTATTTGAAGCCTGAATCAAGAATGCCCCATACCCATGTAGTATAGGTTGACCATCGTGATCTTCAGAGACAGAGAGTTATTTACAGGAAAATGTGAGAATAGAAACACAAAGGACTGAAAAGTGGGGATTGCGGACAGACAATAAGTCAAATTATGGATATCAATCTGTTTTGAAGTTTGACTCAATGAAATGATTTAGTTAACTCAGCATTTTACTTATTATGCCATTTGTAAAACCAACGTTGGGCTTGAATGTTCATGTTCTTTCACCAATGCATCTTATGCGCTATCTGCATGGAAAGATACAGAGATGGACGAGTGGGGACTGGAGGCAAAGAGATTAGTCTGATAGACAATTCAGCAGTTTTTGTTAAAGTGTGTGAGTCATCTGTAAAAAAGCAATTGCTGGAAGCGGTGATGTTCTTTACCAGTGGTATTTGTAGCCACGGGGTAAGGCTATTCGTTAACTTGACGTTTAACGTTACTTTTGGGACAAGTGCAGCGAACTGAAATCTGTTTTTCGCCACCCGACGAACGTTTGAGCGATCACCTGTAACAGTTTGTACATCATAGTTTTCATTTGTCAGCGAAAATGGTACCTTTGAGTATAAACCTTCCACATACGCAACTAACAGTTTAGCTTTATGGCATGAATTACCTTTATGTTCATGCGAATGTTACAACTGCTGAAACTTCGATACTCCTAATATTTGGAGTCGGAATACTGAGGCCAAATCGAAATCTGCATTCGCTTTTACTAGCACACTAACAAAAGCTACATTACATCTTGCGTTGAAGGTAATTTGGCAGCTGAATATGTAAGTATTAATTGTAAAACGTACGCCATCTGAAATCGATTTTTCCCAATGCACGTTACAGACCGAGCTTCATGGTATGCTAAGCAAAGAAAATGCCAGAGAATTTTTCAAAAGGGCCCAAGATCCCCTCTGCTATATATTATTTCTGCAATAAAACAGGATGTGTAAAAGGCACCATTGTCAACTTTAAATGTCAGAAATATAATGTCGACTTGAAGTATTAGTTACATAACAAGTAAAGCCCCTGCCACACATACGAGGTACATGTACCTTCAAGTTGGCAATCCCTGTGGCATATTTGCCTCCACTTAATAATTGCATGTGGCATAAAATACATTGACTGGTATTATAATAAGTAAAAGGTCAAATGTTAAGGTAATACTTAACTCCACACAATTGGAGGAAGAGAAAGAATTGTCAGCATTTACCATATATGATCACAACAATAAAACCAAATATTGCTCCAAGTACAAACATTTTTGTCGTATTCCAATCGGTTTTTGTACTATCTTGGCATGTCAGACCTGCCAGTCTTTTGATATATTTGTTCACTTGTTCATCGATTAATTATTGTTTTGAATTTCCATATATATGTTAATTCGTGCTTTGCTTGTTTTTTAGATTATTGTAGATAGATGTATTGTCTTATGTGTAGGCGGCGTCATGAATATAAGTGTAACTTGAGTCCCCATGTTTTGTCAATACATGTTTCAATCAATACAAAAAAATCTGGAGAGAAATATAGAGTCCTTTAATGGGATGCCAAAGACAAATAGAGCACGGGTCACATGTTGAGCCCTGAGGCAAATGCCCTGTGTCGTTCTGCCGCCACCAGCTAAAATCAATGCCTTAATGTAATCCTTTTTTTGCAAGGGAAGCAATCCATGCTGGGTCCGTCAACAGGCTGAAAGGGAGAACTGTGTGGTCCTGGTGTCCACAATAGGGATTACTGAGGGAATCCTTTAATTTAGGACAACTCAAAGTTATTCAACACAAGCTTTTAGTGGATACAGCTCGTAATTTGGGAGTACTGTACATTTTGTCATCGCCGCATTCTGTTTGCCTGTAGGCTCGGTGAGTGCCGGAGGTCAGAGATGGGGATGTCCACGGCAGTTCCACGGTTTGGTACGCGGCTTCTGCAGACGGCCCTGGTCCTGGCTGTCTTCGGTAACCTTCTGGTCGTGGCTGCAGCAGTTCCTGCAAGGATCCGGATTGGTGAGTTTGTAGTGTTTTCATACAGATAACCTTTATTGTGCATTCATGCCCTATCTGGCCAAGTACAGGTGAACAGATGAAAAGGTATGAATATACATGTTTGTAGTACAAACAGGACTACTGATACTAATCTAACTACATCAAAACTAAAATTACTCTAATACAGAGGATCGGCTTCTTCTAGTTTCTTAGTGATGTTAAAAATATAATTGTTTAGTACGGATTGGTAACTTTGTATTCTCATGTCCGTAGCCAGGCCCGTAGCCAGGAGCCCCCTAAAAGGCTCAAATGTCCACTTTTTATCTAAAGGTCCAAGATTATAAGATTTTTCTTTAAAAGATGGACTGATTCGTAACACCAGGGGGCTGTAATCATGGAAAAACTGCTCACTTTGTTATTGAATAAAAAGTTATGCCTGATTCCCTCAAAAACGCAGGAAATGCCATTTCAGAAGGTTCAATTTTCACAATTTTCCAGTGGGAAGAACCCACCTTCAAAATCTTGGCTACGGGCATGATTCTTTTAATAAAGATTGCCAGATTGTTTGACAACTTACATGTATGCGTTTAATATATGGCCTAAGGCTAATCTCCAAGCGGATCTTTCGGTTTCTGCGAAGACAATACCATACTAGCCAGGCAGTATCCACCAGCCGGGTGACCAATGAATACTCTCTGGTCAATGGATACTGCCTGGCCAAATTCTCGGACTACAAAAAATATCCAGAACCGTGCACTGAACACAATAGATACTTAGACCACTAATTCTCAGGGCTCAGGGCTCAATTAATCTCACCGTTTTCGTCATCATGATATTCAGTTTGAAGGGATAACGACACTTCACTGAAACCCTATTCTGCCGACCGTAGAGAACTATGCCAAGTGAATACCTATAGCTAGACACTAGCTTAGACATACTAGTATGCTCTTGCCCTAACTACATTTGTCTATAAAACTGACGGAATAGTCAGAAGTTTCATCGATCGTGAGGATGATTTTTGTCCTTCAAATAACAGAAGAATGGCTCTTGGCAGCGGTTTGAAGTTTGGCGTCTGGCGCAGCTGGTCTCTGGGCGCATCAGCCTTAGTATTGAGTGTGGAAATAATGGTGATACTTCACTGCAGAAATTCAGAGTTGGCACGAGAACCTACTGCAGCCGTAGGACAAAAGGGCGCAGAGGTCACCTTGTTCATAACCACAGTAAATGTGTGCCTCTGGATTCTTTATTGCTGCTGTTTAACGGATACATCAAATCGTGTTATGAGTGATTTTACTTCTTGTTGGCTGCGGGTACTTTACTTCAAAACAAAGAGATAGATTGTCTAAACTCTACAGAGATAGAGGACTACATAGATTCTTAAGTACAGTCTAACCTACACTTGGAATTGCCTTTACATAAGGACCAGTTGGTCATTGATATACAGTCAAACATAGTGGCTACCTCTACATAAGGACCACCGGCCATTGTTGTTACTTTTTGGTAGTGCTTAGATTATTTTTTCCCATTAGCTCCAGTTCCGGTATTAAGAATCCTGTCTATGGCGACTAAAATTTGCTCAAAAAGAAAATACTCAATTTTAGTTCTAGTTTTACGTCCACTGGGAAGTAAATTTACATATTTGACAAAGTCTGTTTGTGACGTCACATACTTTATAGATAGCCACCGCCATGTTGGTGGGGTAGATGAATCCAAGATGGCGTCTAGGCAGTCGAACGATTGGCCTGAAAAAGAATTTATTCGTATTCGGGTGCTGTCTGCCTATCATTTGTTGAAAGCATGGATGCTCAGGTGAAAAGGACTTGATAAAACTATTTGGAACGACGCTCACGTAATGTCTTTGCTTTCGTGTTTAACTCACCGACCTTGCCTACGACTAAATATGCTAGTCACGTGATGTGGAACACCCTATTCATCTTTGCTTTGATGAACAGAATGAATTGTGGGATCGACGTTCAAGCCTCTCTGTTTAGCGACTGCCGCGGCGTCGTATCGACGATAATGGTCGGGTCCTTAATGGCCATTTTATGTAGTTAGCTCGATAGTCAGATACCGTAACAAGATTTAGCGCAAGAAAATCCCTGGATTCTGCAGGGACAGCACATTCCATAATGGCGCCGCTTATCTATTATTTAGCGACATCTGTCACAAGCCGCCGGGAGCCTCGTATGTTATGTGACATCAAGATATTTACAGGTGGCCATGACAGCAAGAAGGAAATATAAGAAGGTGGATCGAGCAGGTACAGGTCACCAACGATGTCATCAATAAATGTGTTTTAATCCACCTCGCAACACAAATGTGGGGTCCTGTAGCGTAACGGCAGAGCATTCGGCTCAGAACCAAGAGGTCCCCGGTTCGAATCCTGCCCTGTCACCAATTTAACCTGTACCCTTGGGAAAGGTACTTTACACGACTTTCCTCGCTTCGTTTAGGTGTTAATGAGTATGCTGAATGCTGAATGTCAATTCAGAAAGAGCATTATCATGATAGTCGGCATCGGAACAAAAACAAGTACTTTATCATAGAAAGTTGTCAAAAGTAATAATTATATTTATGGGGATGCAATATTTGCCTACTCTGTTGTAATGGAAAATAGCCCGTAGGGACAGTCAGAAAACATTATAATCTTCCCTTCTAATATATTGGCCTGCACGTTTAATTAAGCGGAGGGGTGTACACATGTAATTCCAATTAAGCACTCATCTTGAGATAATTGCTGTACATGAAGTATGTACCATCAGACTTGCAGTTAGAGTTTATAGCCATAGATATGATGCTGCCGAAGTACTGGTGCTACCTTGCCTAAGTACTGGTGTACTAAGTACGTTAGGCCCTGTCAGAATATGGCCTCCTGAAAACTGCCAAACTCCCTCAAACCATGGTTAGAAGTAGGTCGGGAGCAAGGTCGGCTGTGGTTGGCTGGTGTTCGACGGCGCCAGCCGAATGTTTCAAAATTTCACCATTTATTACAAGACATGGCGACGGCACACTCAAGTTTTTCAACTTATTGTTATGACGCTACCAATGCAGATAAACGCTTGAACAGACAACATACTCATTTTCACCGGAGAGAAGTGAGGAAATGCGTGTAAAGTGCCTTTCCCAAGGGCACACAATCGGTGGCATGGCAGGATTCGAACTCGAGACCTCTTGGTTCCGAGTCGAACGCTCTGTCGTTACGCCACACGACCGCAACGCCACCGTTATGCATTCAGAAGAGTGACTAACGACAACCATGCGGACCTAGATATCTTGCTTTTTTGGCCCTTCTTGTTTGTTTTTCTTTGCGCTCTCACATTAGATTTAGGGTCTCCAGAGGACGTTATCCACAGAAAATAGTTAATGTGGTTTGTTTTGCATTCAGAAGAGTGACTAACGACAACCATGCGGACCGGTGATATCGGCATCAGCTGTGGGCAGATACGGGTCTGCACCCGCAAACGAGCATATGTCGGCAGTTAGATCGAATTCGTGCCGCCTTCTAATGGCGCTGAGAACAACCAGCGTAATCCGCCAAGATAATCAAACAAAGCAACGGTCTCGTTATGTGCGATTAGAAGCCGCCATTAGAACCATGTACTCACGGCTCGGCCTCGACCACAAGATTAGTCGTTGGTCTTCTGACTATCACGTTACTTGTAGGGGTTGTTGTCTGTCATATATGTAGTTCCTGTCGTAAACTACAGTAAATTGTTGCACATTGAAGCTACACGTTATAACGATAAAGAATCTACCCAAGTTACCTGTAAAACTTGAGGTATATACTGGCATAAATGGCCCCAAACTGTCGATTTTCTTTCTATTCTTTCTTTCTTTATTCATGACACCAGAAAGCAAACCTGACAGCAGGGATACCACTCCTTGGATTGCAAAGAGTTTGCGTACAAAATTACAAATTACAACGGATAAGACAGTTATGTACATACCTCATATACATTATAATACATTATTTTGTACCAAGCAAACCTTCTGACTTTAATACAGATGAGGTTAGGGAAATATAAAGCTAGTGATATGACAGTTCTTTGTAGTACAGGGCTATGACTGTTGTAGCCGTTTCGTTCTTGCCCTGGAAACACTTGTTGTCTGTCATATGTATTTTCTGTCTTAGAATATTGTTACACGTTGAAGCTATACGTTAAAGAATCCACCCAAGTTGCCTGTAAAACTTGAGGTATATACTGGTATAAAATGGCCCAAAACTATTGATTTTGAACTAGCCTTTGGCAGCAGACGGTCTTAGATTAGCAGACTTGGCATCATGTCAACAGATGCCTTGGCATATATATATATACATGCAGTTATATATATAAATAGGGCACTTGCGACATAAGACCATCAACATAAAACACCAAAGAGTGTCATCTTCATTTTTTGCCATGAAAATGTGTCAATGTCATGTATTTTTTTATTTTTTTTATGTTCTTTGAATTTTTGAGAAATTGTAATTTTTTGTAAATAAACAAAATTAATTTTCATTTTTTTCAATGCCTTGTATTATTGTTGGGTGAACAATGAAATTACTTTGTTCCCTAGGGAATCAATGCAATAGCATAGATATTATGTGTCAGAGATGGTAGTGGCCTGGGTTATGACCCTTGACTTGGTGTCTCAAGCCCAGGTATACCAACGACCCATCAGGGATCTGGCTATCCGTCAACCGGTATCTTTTGGCAATCATCCAAGCTGTGGGATAAGGCCACACCAAGTAATTTGTATGGATGACGTCCTCTGGAGACCCTAAATCTAATGCGAGAGCGCGAAAAAAAATCAAGAAGGGTCGAAAACAAGATGCTACCTAGATTTGAATATACTAAGGGACGACAAGTGTTAGAACACAAATTGAATGAGATAACAGGGTAACAACCACGTTTTGTTCGTTATGAAAACAGCAATACATAAGTGAAACAGTTGTCGTCCTTTCCTATTTCTTTCCACCTCACATTTTGCAATATTGCGATTTGTGGCACTGTCGTTACTCTTTAGTCATAGTTAATGGAAGCGGAATTTCGTGTTTTTTTCTAGGAATAGGCCAAAATCAATGCGGGCGCGGACGTCATCCATAAAAATTACTCGGTGTGGGCTTTCCAGAGCAGTAAAACTCACGTTACCCTGGTGATGACGTTGGAACCATTACAAGCAATCCACGGTACTACAGAGCTCTAAAAGCAATCGAACACGAGATCATCATCCGAAGCAAGTAGAGAAGCAGGATAAGATATATACTAATGGCTAGTTTCAACGGGTGCTACTGTGGATACTAAGAACGTAAAGTTTCTCCATAACGTTTCTCCATAAAGTTTTGAACACGAGATCAGCATTCGAAGCACGTAGAGGATCAGGACAAGATATACTAGTATTCTAATGGCTAGTTTCAACGGGTGCTACTGTGGATACTAGGAACGTAAAGGTTTCTCCATAACATTTCTCCATAACGTTTCGAACACGAGATCATCATCCCAAGCTAGTAGAGAAAAAGGACAAGATATACTAGTATTCTAATGGTTAGTGTCAACGGGCGCCACTGTGGATACTAGGAACGTAAAAGTTTCTTCATAAAGTTTTGAACACGAGATCAGCATTCGAAGTATGTAGAAGATCAGGACAAGATATACTAGTATTCTAATAGCTAGTTTCAACGGGCGCCACTGTAAATTCTAGGAAGGTAAAGTTTCACCATCAGACTCGTCTGACAGTTGGATGGATGGTATGAACTGGCAGCAGTAGTTTTGGGTGATATGCAAGGGGAGTTGGCTTAACAGAGATGTGTCTATTGCAGACTAAAGCGGGCAATATTAATCAGACCCTTGGCGAACATTGCGAATTTTGGAATGTCAATTGTCCTCTGTAGAATTAGAATCGTCTGGCACCTGAATATATCGACTTCTTTGGTCGTAATAGTGTAGATGGTTTGTTTGGCGAGTTTGTTAAATATTATTTCTAGTCTCCAGCAGACTCTTTTTCAGGCTGAATAAGTAGTAGAAATCGACCTAAAAAGAATATAGCAAGCCAGGGACAGGAGTTGGCCGGCCATAGAAGGTCCAGTTTGCCGATGTCTACTATTTATTCAGCCTGCAAAATAGTCTGGTGGAGACTCTATGTATGGTTAAGAATCTATGCAGGCAAACTGGACTCTATATGGCCGGCCAACTCTCCTGGCCAGCTACATTCTTTTTAAGCCTGGTGGAGACTAGCATATTTCCAGGTGGTCCCTAGACCGTGGTATTCGTCTGTTGCTACAAAAAAACGTTGCTGTCAAATCATTAATCATGCAATGGCCAATTTTAACTTAGTAGGACTAAGGATGAGCGATGATAATGAGTAGGGCCAATAGGGAGTCTAGTGGTAATCTTGTTATGGTCCTTTAAAATGGTTTCCCGCGAGACCGGCAATAATTTGACTGACATGTACAAACAAATTACACACAGACACCCTTCGGGAGTTGTTAAGGTAATTGGCAGAAAGTTTGAGAATTGCAGTTGTCGACCTTTGAAGGGGCACGATCTAAAGCTGCGATGTTCGCTTGCATCATTGACAGTTATGAATGGAGTTAATGGTCCGAGGCTCAAATGTACATTTCAGAAAGCACGAGGAAGGTCGTTTCTCAACAGTCATAGAGGCGTGTATAATAGATGAGGCTGAGACACCCAAACTGTATTCTTTGGGTAACATTGTCGGGAGATAGAACATCAGGTGCAAGCAATTCTCAAACACTCATTATACACACGGTATTCTTTGCTACGAAAAACCCACTAAAATGTTTCCGTTAGATCTGGAAAAGGCTTACTGTGTTAAACAGCTGGGCATGAGAGCACTGCCACTGTTTATTATTTATTATTTATTTTATACAATGTATTTCTATCTTGTAGTTTGTAATTGACTGAATTGTTATTCATGAAACCTACTAGGCA
The DNA here is from genome assembly GCF_001625305.1 of Branchiostoma belcheri. Classification (NCBI taxonomy): domain Eukaryota; kingdom Metazoa; phylum Chordata; class Leptocardii; order Amphioxiformes; family Branchiostomatidae; genus Branchiostoma; species Branchiostoma belcheri. Next base: position 7,518,977 of record NW_017803490.1, on the reverse strand, counting down.
GTTACTACAATCTAAGTTGGTCTGGAGTAAAAAAAAAAACCAGATGAGTACAAAAAAAGCAAAGGCGAAAAAAAGGCCTGATATGCGTCAAAAATAAGCTTGGAGAGTTAGTTATAATTCCAAATCGATACCCACCCGGATGTTATTCATAAAACCTGCTAGGCAGTTACTATTTTCCACCCAAAGTTTGGCTGGCGTAAAAAAATACCAGTACAAACAAAGAACGATAAAAACGCCTGAAATGCGTCAAAAATAAGCTTGGAGAGAATTAGTTACAGTTCCAAATCGATTTGCGTCCGGATGTTATTCATGAAATCAAATTCTTGTGCCCAAACAAACCTGCAAAGGTCCATATGCCCCAGGAATAAACGAATCACTACCGATGATTGCCGTGATTGGGGCAGCTGGGGGAATGTTGACCCGCGACCCTTATTGATTCAATTGAAGTGGGACAATTGGGAGGTGCGACTGGCATTAATCAATTTGCTCACGGTTCTGTAAAAACAGGATTGTGTTGACCGAGGAACCGTAATGTAGAAACTTTCTTAGCACCACTTAATAAGTCTCATACAGTTGGCTTACTACCAGTTATTGTAAAGACTGTACTTCAGCAGTGGCAAAAGTCACAGCATAACATATTATTATATTTACAGTGGGGTCTTTTGCACTGTTTTTTTCATCCAAAATATAATGTATTAAAAATATAAGTTAGAAAACCTGCCATAATGGTTTTTTGTTTAGGACGAATAACTTCCATTTTCGCCAGGCAACTATAGGTGGTTTCACAATAGTGGTGTAAAAATAACAATACGCAGCACTTGGCAATATAGTGTTTGGATTGGTGTATTTAGATCTCCATTAGTGAATACATTTTCCACTATTCTTCCAATTAAACCATACAAAATATAACAACGGAATATAATAAAGTAATACAACAGAATTAACAGAAGACTAATATAAACTGAACTGAAAATCACAGTGTTTCTGTCGTTTTAGGTGGAATATTCACCCATGAGAACAAGATGGAAGAAGAGGCCTTCAAGTTTGCAGTGATGTATGTAAATGAGATGATGCCCGAACTGCTGCCAAGAACCCGGATTGATTACGTCATCAACAGCACCGTACTTCTGCCAGAATTCGTCGGAATACAAGCAGGTAAAATAACAACAAGACTGGCAATGAAAACATACATTACCATCGCGACGGTGGTTGCTGTTAGGGTTATTGTTTGCATGGCACTGCCATCGTTTCATGATTTTGAGCAAGACAGATACAGTGCACTCCTCCCCCGAGTGTATAGTGAACGAGCCCCGGGGTCACTGTCCATCCGTGGCCGACAGGTCTTCTTCTGGGTCTTCCCAAGGGTTTCCAGGAATGTGGGCATAGATGTGGGTCAGGGAAATGCCTGTGGACATTCCATTCCTGTGGACAAAATGCCTGTACCATTCCTAGAATTCTTGCAAACTGCACAGAATACTGTACCATTAGGCGTCGCCAAAAATAAAAATAGAATTACGCTGCGTACCACGATAGGCTATAATGTAATATTTTATGTGTCTGTCGTTTTTATGATTTCCCACAAATGACAGTCATTTACGGCGTATATAGTCAGTTTACCACCCACAAACGTATAGACAGACATATAAAAATAACAGTTACAGATGCAATAAAAAGTTGATTGAAAAATCAAAGTATGAATGCTATAAATTTGAACATGAATACATCAATATATCATGGTTTCTTTCCAAGTTTTCCTAAAATCATTTGAAAAATAATCCCCAAAACATTTGACTGGCCCCTCTGTTGTCCACACTTGGCTGTTGTCCACCTTTTGTTGCTTGACTAAATGTAATCATGTTTTGTCCTGTGTAAATGTATGCTGGGCTCCATTGGAAAGCAGATAAATAGGCTACCCAGCCGTTTTATGATGAAATAGATAACTAAATAAACATGTCCAAATCCCTTGTCTTGTGAACAGTCTGTCACCAGGCTCGCTCCGGAGTGGTCGCCATTATCGGTCCAGGAACTTCTTCCGGGGTAAAGTTCAGCGACGCCGTGTGTTCCGGTCTGCACATCCCGCACATCGCGCCCATTGCCACTGATCCAACCCTTGGTGAGGACAAAATATTTTCCTGAAAAATAAAATTTTTTTTCCTGTAAAATTCGAAAAAATATTTTACTTTAAATATATTTTCCTAATAAATTAAAATATTCCAAGGTTTAAGCCTCTCTACATTTTTGATGATCGAATAGTTAAGTTCTTTATTCTCAACAATGTATGTTACATGAGACAACGTTTCGATGACCGTCTGTTATCTTAACCCTTTAGCTGCCAGTGTTTCTCACCAATACATCCCCTCTGTGCCAGGGTTTCCAGACCCTTTTGAAATAGGGGGTACTACCTTTGTATTACTGTCTTTTTGTCATTTTCCCCTCAACTTACCATATCATGCCAGATATCATTGGAAAGCTAAGAATGTGTACTTTACAGAAAAATATTTCAAATGTAGCCTGACATCAATAGTAATGAATTACAAGGGCAATAATGCAATAAAATAGCTGTTTTCATAGTTTTTTTGTATTACAATGCCTAAACTATATAAAAAGTATAAGTATGAAACCTATAACATTCCTGACATGTCCTGACACTATGAGAATCACATACACGTAAAATACAGCACTCAGGTGTCACTACAGGTAAGTTTATGATCAGATATTGTCCTAGGTGCTGAACTGACTATTCAGCTAAAACACTGATCCATTACAACATATTTCACTTCTTTCTGTACCCTTATAAAAGATGGTACATAGACTTGTTATATATCATAGCATATAGTAAATACTATACTATAACTAGAAATGTATATCAACTTGATAACATAGACTACAAGGGTCATAAACAGGTAAAGAGGCAATAAAATGCACAACTTTCACCTTGTTTCCATACAATCAACAATAAGCAACCACAGAATGACTTGGGCCTTGACTTAACAGATCCTGACATGTCCTGACACTATGAGAATCACATAGACGTAATCATACAGCACTCAGGTATCATTACAGGTAAGTTTATGATGGGTATTGTCCTAGGTGCTGAACTGACTATTCAGCTAAGACACTGATTCATTACAACATATTACACTTCTTTCTGTACATTTATAAAAATGGTACATAGAGTTGTTACATACCATATGGAAGCTTATAGTAGAGTCGGGAATGTATGTCAACTTGATAACATAGACCATAAGGGTCATAAACAGGTAAAAAGCAATAAAATGTACAATTTCCACCTTGTTTCCATACAATCAACAATAAGCAACCACAGAATGACTTGGGCCTTGACTTAACAGATCCTGACATGTCCTGACACTATTAGAACTACATACAAGTAAAAATACAGCACTCAGGTATCATTACAGGTAAGTTTATGATGGATATTGTCCTTGGTGCTGAACCAACTAATGTATACAACATAATACATTCCTTCCTGTACCTATGTGATCGATGGTATATATACTTGTTACATATCATATGAAAGCTTATTGTATATACTATGTCTAGGAATATATTTCAACTTGACAATATAAACTACAAAGGCAATAAACAGGTAAAAAGCAATAAAAAGATAATATTATACTTTATACCATGGAAAATTTTACATAAAAGCTGCTATAAAATAGAAATAAAACTTGCCACTAAATCCACTTTGTGCAGTGAAAACATGGGGAGACTTGGTCAGGCTGTTTCCATCCCCCCTCTGCCAGTTTGTGCCATCAAATCTTGTATCAGTTGCAGCTTGATGGGCGGCTCCGGGATTTAAATCCCCATCAGCTGGCCGGCTGCAACCTCGCCTGTCAGTGCCACGTTCCCTTGTTGTTTGGCCTTTTCCACACCCCCGACCTCGGCCCCGACCTCTACCCCTAGCACGACCACGGCCATTAGTAGTTCCATGGCCGATGTCACATTCACCAATGCTATCTGGTTCCATGTGAGCACATTCCCTCCCGTCTGCTAACACGATCCGTCTCATTTTCACTACTCTCAATGGAATCAGCGTCAGATATACGTCAACCATAGGCTAAATCAACAGTAGCGACCTCCTACAACAGTTCTTTGAGGGTAAACGTCGTCATTTTGGTGTTAACAGTCCAAATTCACCGCCCAAAACACGTAAACAAAAGAACAAAGCCTCGGCAGACGACGACGCCGCCATCTTGGCAATTATAGGCCGCAAAGCATTGTGGGATGACGTAATCGGTGATTACGCAACCCAATTTGACCTCTGACCTGCCCTCACTTACCGCCGCCAGTCACTTCCTGGTCGGCGGGCGCGAAACATGCAGCTGTGCTAAGTTATCCCGGGTAATACCCTATCCCGAATATACCCGGGCATGGCACACAGGGGATGTATAGTGAACCCGGATATACCCGGGACCGGCAGCTTAAGGGTTAACTTAAGTAGGGCTAATTTACACTTTGGACTGCATTTTTACAGTAACACCTAGCTTCAGTCCATGTTAAAAATGACAGATGGTCATCGAAGTGTCGTAACGTGTAAAACAAATGGTTGTGAGTAAAAGAACTTTACTATTCAATCATACCAACCTGATGAAATTGTTTACAAAGTTTGATGGTCATTGGGCGGAGATTATGTATTTTTTTTACCTCTATTTTCAGCCAACCGAGAGTTTTTCCCGTATCTACTCCGAATGTCTGCCCCGGACTCGGTGCAGAGTCGGGCTCTCGTAGACCTGGTGACGCACTTCGGCTGGACACACATGGCAATACTCACTTCAAGCGATGATTATGGTAAATGTCATTTGTACTGTCAAACTGTCCGTCCAAATTAGATCTAGAACTAAATGACTGAAGGTTAAGAAGCATCGTAATACAAGATAATCATTTTAGCATTCAGCATAATTAGCAGATATGCATTTTTGGTGGACGCCTATGGCAATGTTCACTTCAAGTGTTGATTATGGTAAATGTCATTTGAACTGTCAAACTGTCTAAATTACATCTAGAAACTAAGTGACTGATCAAAGGTTAAGAAGCATCGTAATGCAAGATAATCATTTTTAGCATTTAGCATAATTAGCAGATATGCATTTTTGGTCGATGACATCGATTATATTAGTTTGCTGGCTTTCGTACAGGACTTCATCTTCAATCTTCCTCAGGTTTGGATGACCAGTTTGTTAAGTCACGTGACGAAAGCTATCGGTTTCTTTTTATGTTTACCGAAGGAAAAGATATTGTTTTTGCTCAGTTTTTTCTCTTCTTCTTCTTCTTCTATATCACTTTCAAACAAATAAGGTCAATCACCAGGACCAGACGTCTGTCACCATTGTGTTCGGTTACATAATGTTGCAAGTTCACTTCTTCTGGCAGCTGGTCGCCATAAAATGTGTTTGAGTAAAAATAAACAAAGCAAGAATTTCTTCTTAAGCTGGGCCATGTGATGCATTTGCTTTGCAAGTGTTATCTTTCTAGTTTTCTTCTTCCTTAGGTATTCACGGTTTAGTGGAATTCCAAGCTATTGCAGCCCGAAAGAAGTGGGACATTGTGAGTGTCCAGCAGTTCCAGACCGGAAACGACATCAGCATCGTCAACGCGACGTCACAGCTGAAATACATCGTCGGAACAGGTATTTGTCTCTTTCCATCACAATGTCCATTTTGTCAAGGAATTAATAGCATAGCGGCTGTGCAGATATGGATACACAGAATAAAATTTTTAGTGATCGGTTTATTAGGCGGTCTAGATCTGTGCAACCAGGATTTCAATAAAAACACTGCTACTGATTATGATTATCTTCGCAGACCATAAACCCATTGTTTTTGCTGTATTTCTTCCTCCTCTAAAGTCTTCCTGGCCAGACGGCTGTCACCGTGGTAACTGGTGCTGTAACAGACACCCTGTGGTCTTGGCTTACATTATGTTGCAAGTTGTAGGATAGAGGTGGAGAGGCTGGTCATGTATTCAAGTAAGAATAAGCTAGGCTCATCCATGTGAAGGTAAATATTTTACATTTTCTTTGTACATTTTAACTTTTAGGTTTTTAATTTTTCGTAGGAGTCCGAGTGGTTATCTTGAACTGCCTGGCTCACCACGGTGTGCGAGTGTTGCAGCAGGCTGAACATCTGGGCATGACCCGCTCAGGATGGGCCTGGGTCGTCACGGACGGCGTCACTACTAAGGTGGGAAAACTCAAACAATCTGTCTCAAAAATGCTTTGGTCATGACGCATGCAATATTTGCCTTTTGCCTTAACAAACAGTCAGTAAGCATCTCCTTGATATATTGGTGTCATGTCATAATATTCAACCTCCCATCCGTGTAGCACTGAGTGGAATTTGATTTGGCGAACTATCATCATTATCATTATTATTATTAGTAGTAGTATTAGTAGTAGAGAATTATTTCAGCAGTGACAAGTTTATGAAGGGTAAGAGCACTAACCTCCAAAAATGACTTGTTCACCCGGTGGCCTAGTCTCGCGAGAGCACGAGACTAGTACCGAGACTGGCATCTGTCTGCTGGGCCCTGTTTTTTTTTTAATTTTTTTTAAATTTATTTCCAGAACACCAAGTACCTGACATCGCCAGTCCCCAGCTACCTGCAGGGCATCATCGGCACGGACCCGGACATCGCGCAGGGCTCCCTCCTGAGGGAAGTCCGCCAGGTCTGGGAGAACGCTGATCGAAGCCGGTTTCCACATGCTGGAAAATACGAGGTGGAGGTGAGAAAACAAACAAACAAACAAGCAAACAGGTAAAAGCGACAACAATGATTAATTTCTCAGTGGGTCTTACTTTAAGTCATTCGTAGGGCGCCGTAACAATCGTCGTAGACCGTCGTAGGATTTTGATGCCGAGGAATTTTCTTTGAAAATTCAGTCTTTGGCAGTCTGACTCATTTTCTTCTAATTGAAAATTATTCCGTCCCGGTTTTCAGATAATTTCTTAATTCTGAATTCTTAACATGATTTCACAATTTGGACAAAGTTGACAATACCGCCTTTCCATTTTTTGTGTAGTCGAATTATATTAAATTATTTTCAGTTTTTTTCTATCAAATTTACATAATTTAACTGTCACCTGTTAGTGGTATGACTGCTTCAACGTGAATATAGACGCCGAAGAGAGCCATTGATTTTTTGAATCCTTGAAACCATCCTTGAAATAACGGCACATCGTTTCCAGTTACCATGACATCGCGCGGGATTTAACGAGATTTGCTCATCGACCCTTCGTTCCGGCAATATCCTTGTATTGACGATAACCCTACATGCGTGACGTACAACGGCGTCATGTTCAATGTTGCAGTTGCCGTGCTCTTCACGAACTTGACCTTACCGAATCTGACAATCGCCATGGATGACCTACTTGTCAAGCAATTAAAGTCTTTTTCGCGTGGGTGGTCGTATAAAGGAGCCACAGTCGAATGACTATGCAGTTATCCGATAATGGCTTTGCAGGTTGAATAAACCATGAGATAAGTACGTGAAATAGATGCATATCTAGGCTACAACAAAGGGGGGGGGGGGCAAAGAGATGGCCTGTACATTTACGTCTATCTGTCTAGAATTTTTTTTGATTGAAACATTTATTGACAAAACATGGTGACGGTACACTCAAGTTATACTTATATTCATGCCGCCACCGACACATGAGACAATACATAACACATAGGGCAAGCAAAGCAAGAATCATAGTACATAGTACATAGTACATTGTTACATAGCAATTAAACGATGAACAAGTGACCAAATATTTCCAAAACCTGTTACTCAGAGGACAATACAATACAGTGAGGAAAGTTGTGCAAAGTGCCAAGGGCACAAGATCGGTGGCATGGCAGGGTTCTCTCCCGTTACGCCACACGACCCCACACAAATTGTCTGCATATTCAGTTTATTGCCCTGGGAATAGCCGGTAGAGGACTATCATTAAAGGCATCCAATGCAGCTTTTAGGGCCTGGAAACCCGATTTTTCAAAGCCAATATTCCATTCATTTATATACATACTGAGTTGAAACAACACTGTCCCAATGTATAGTGACCCTCATGGAGCAAAAATTCCCCAAATTCTGACGGAAAATTGTTACTGGAAGGGCCCTGGGCTGATTTTTAGGGTACCACCCAGAAAATAGGACTCATCTTCGGGCTTGTTTCTGCAGTTTTAAATATTCAGTGTATCAAATTCTGATTTAGATGTGCTAATGTGAAGCAGCATGTGTCAATGTCGCAAAGATTGCCTTATTCAGAATATTTCCAGTTTTTGCTGCCCTGAAATCGCATTGGATGACTTAAAGGCAATAGGGATCACCTGAAGAGCCGTGAACGATCGGCGCCTGAAGCAGGTGCAGCACCGGATAAATCACGCGAGACCCTACGAGATCCAGGTCACGTCATTATGGTTGATAAAGACGCATGGGTTAGACTACGAGCGCAGAGGCGTGTGGTATTTGCAAGGTACACTGCACGTAAACCTAGATTTACTAATGGTAGTAAGTACCAGTTAAGTTGTGTAATGCTTACTTTGTCTTTTTTATACACTGGACGTAATAATGGTAGTAAATAAAAGTCAAGTTTATGATTCCGGACTTTACAAGGGTTGTTTTTCGTATAAAACCGGTGCAATGGGCAAGTTGGTAGAGTATTGCCTTGCATTCGATTGGTCATGAGTTCGATCTCCGGCCGAGTCATACCAAAGAAATGGCACATACTGCTTTCTCTGCTTAGTACTCCACATTTGGGAAAGAGTATGGGAGTTGAACACACACCACTACCAGTGGACTAGCCCCCTGCTGTAGTGATTGCACTGCTGTGTGGCCTCAGGGCTACTGAAACGAAGATGGGCGCAGCCCTATGCCTCACTTGATATCAAAAGAAAAACTTTTTTAGTCTAACGTAAGAAAGCGAATAAATGTCACCAACTCGTGAAATTGGAAGAGCTACGGGACAACCAGTAATAACAGAATCCATTGATTTTTCACAGAGGTTCCTTATATCGATCCTTGTACCCTGGCGGGCTTAATCAATAAGGAGTAGAGACGCTGTTGATAGCTGGAAGAGTGGAATCTAGTTCGGGTAGTTCTGGGGTAATTGGCCTGGTCATTGACACCACTCGGCTGACTGGTCAGGCTACGGCTAATCTCGTGTCTGATGTCTATAACATCAAGAAGAGTGCAACTGGGTGCTTTTTAATGAGTGCCGTAAAAGTTTAAGGTAGCAAGCTTGTAATGTCGTTAGGGTTGTACATTTGAGATTTAAATGTTCTGGGTTTGAATCCCTAGAAAGCCCCAATGTTGTGACCATGTGAAAGGTACTTTACACCTATTTCCACACTCTATGTCGCTACCCATCCATACTATACAGCCTCTTGTGTAATTACCTCTCTTGATTGCTCTGAATAACATCAAGCAGCTTACTCTTGGACACCATTATTTTCCTTCGGTAAACATAAAAAAACTTGAGTGTGTCGTCACCACGTCTTGTGATTACATGTTGGAATATATAAAATATTCCAGTCATTAAACACGTAACGTTAATGCTTTTGCTTGAGTTCCTATTATCAATGTGAATATCGGTTTGCTGGTGTGGCTGTGAAATTTGACTCAAATTTAACTTTAAGATCGATTTGTGTACAAAGATAGATCTGGCCAGACTTCTCACGAGCTTCAGCCACCCTTGGTCGGCTGGTGGTTTGGGGAAGGTTCTGAATGTGTTTATATACAGGGGCTTAACCAAATCACGCGTCTCTTTTCAGTCCAACTTCGGTCAGTTCTTCGACGCAGTGCTGGCCATCGCCCACGCTCTGGACAATATATTCCGGGACGGTCACCACATTGAGGAAGAGAAGCTGGAGTGTTGTGAAGAGAAGCGGCCCTGGAAGTACGGCAAACTGGTGTTGGACTATCTCAAACAGGTAAGGCGGTTTCTCCCACCAGCTTATACTGTTGTCCTAGATCCTGAGCAACTATACAGCTATTGAATGGAATATAGGAGGTATCCAAGCTGCAAGGATCACTCACAGAGCTGCATTAGTACAACGCTGACGTCTGCATGCCTCAAGGTTTGGTTCTGGCACCCACTTTATCAGAACACAGACGGAATACAGTACAAAAATGTTGGCATTACTACTGTTTGTTAACAGGTTGAAGAGGACGGTGTGATGCGGCGACTGCGATTTTCCGGACACGGCCACCCGAACAACCCGAGTTATGGTATCATGAACCTACTGTGCAGTGGCTGGAAGAAGGTACAGCAATACTGGCTTAGTCTGCAGGGGATTAAGTGTCCATTTAAGTTTCCTACCTTGCTTGCCTCCTTCTTTCCTTCTATTTCTTTCCTTCCTTCCACCCTTCCTTTCTTCCTTCTACAAAATACATAAGATCACGTACAAAAATGACAATTATTGATAACGTTCGGGAGCGGTTTAACCACATTTACGACACTCCTACCCTTCAGATTTTTCTTACTGCAATAAATTAATACTTCTAAAAATATCTACTATAAATTGTAACTGCCTAGTTTTGGGGCACCATTGATAGAAAACGACAGTTAAAGCAGAATTTGCCAGAATTTACATTCACGAACACTGCACTTTTTATCCCGCTTAGGGCAGTGCAGTAAACCATCTGCAATAAAAGGCTTATCCACATCTTACACATCACTTCTTCGGGCGGGGGTGTATTAATCCCTGGCTCTGTTTCACGTTAAAACTTGAAGAATAAGTCGTACTTAAGGACATAGAAATCCGTCTTAATGAGTGCTGTACTGACAGGAAAAGACATTAATGGAAGTCTTAATCCTTTGAAGGTGGATTTGATGTGTGCTGTTCACTTCATGATAAGGGGTTAACTTCCCAAATTGACTGCAGCTCTTTTGCTGAACTAAAAACTGCTTCTGGAAACTTTGGTAGAATGTTAAGTGAAGGGTATGTTACGATCATGCCCCTCCCCAACTTCAAAGAGTCAAATATAGCGTCCTGGTTTCTTCATGTTTGCTGAATGTTGGATCATTATTTTCTAGGTTATTAGCTGCATCGAGGACACGGTCATGTACTAAGATAAAGTGTAGATCAGTGCTATAAGGCTTCAACGCCCCCTCCCCAGCTTCAAGAGTTCAAAGATAGCTTCCTGGTTTCTTTCAACCTTTCTTTCTTTCTTCATGTTTGATGCATTCTGGATGATTGTTTTCTGTAGGTTGGTAGCTGGAGTGATGACAGGTAGCTGATTATGCACAAAGATGCTAGATAAGATAAGATATAGATCAGTGCTATCAGGCATAAACGCCCCCCTCCCCTGTGTACAGTCAGCAGGGACCAGTCAGATGGTTGTCGCTAGAAATCTCCTTAGCATCCAGTGACGACTCCCCGCCTCAAGGGATCAAATATATAATAGCTTCCTGGTTTCTTAATGTTTCATGGATTATTATGTGCCAACATCAGCACATTTGCCACCTAGAGCCGTTCATTTTGTAATGTTTACAGAAGGAAAACATATTGTTTTTGTTCTGTTTCTTCTGCCTCTTCTTCTCCAAACACTGACCTCTGACCTGGTCAATGACCTGAACCAGGCCGCCTCTCACCATGGTAACTGGTTTTGGGTTACATCATGTTGCAATTTTATAGTAAAATGTGTTTGAGTAAGAATTAACAGAGCAGACCATATGCGAAGGTAAACATTATGCATTTTCTTTGCAGATGTTACAATTCTAGTTTTTATTGTTTTCTGTAGGTTGGAAGCTGGAGCGAGGACACGCGGCTGATCATGCACCATCCGGTGCGGTTCATGGGCGGGGCGGACAGCGTGGTGGACTACGTCAGCGATCTCATGAACAGAACACTGAAGGTCGTGACGATAGAAGAACCGCCCTTCATCTTCTACAGCGAGAAGGACGAGCACGGACGCCCGCGCAAGGGGAACGACAGATTCTACGGTACGTGTCTGTAGAAAACTGATCCAGCATTGGTCATAGAAGAACGTTATTGCATGACAATTGCACATGGTAGAATGTATAGCTACAACTATTGAACGAACAGGTACAAAAAAGTATAGAATAAGACCTAACATAGAATAAAATCTAATAAATCCTAATTACTCAAACAACAAGGGCTATCACAAGTTTTATAAGTATTACAATCGAGTGGGGCTAATTATGAATTTCAGTTTTTTTCTAAGCAAATTATTTACCTGTTTTGCATTGTGTGAGTTATTGCATGTAAAGATTTGGTCAATCTGTCTCTACCATCGAATCTGTTGAAATCTTTTGGAATTGAAATGTTTTGTTTGTTTATTTGTTTGTTTGCAGGGTTCTGTAAGGATATGCTGGAGCACTTCAGTAAACACCTGGGGTTTAAGTACGAGATGTACATGGTGGAGGATAAGAACTTCGGCGCCAGAGATCCGGTGACGGGCAGGTGGAACGGGATGGTGCGAGACCTTGTCGTAAAGGTACTTATTTATTTATTGTTTGATTCAGGCAGGGCCCATAGACATAGATACACGTGATAAAGACGTAATATACAGAAAATAATAAAACATAATATACAGAAATTTAAAAATACAGTGACTAGGTAAAAAAATCGAGAAATGACAATACCGTCCCGAAAACTGGCTTGTCGGAAACACCCCAGAATGCAGTAGGAGGCTGATAATGTCGTTACTCGACGCCAGGAGGCGAGCAGCAAAAGAGTGCGTCAGCTTTCGCCTCCTGGCGTCGAAGGTGTCGATACCCAGCTGAGCAAAGAGCAGACTGTTGCTGGTGGAGCGAGGCTGAGAAATTATGATTTTGAAAGCATCATGGTAAGCAACTCGTCTAATCATGAAATGTTGGAATATAATAAAAAAAAGACTGCTGTGACAGCTGTTATGTTTCAGAAAGCTGACGTCGCGGCTGCATCGTTCACCATCAGCTACGAACGGGAGCAGGACATCGACTTCACCAAACCCTACATCGACATCGGGCTCACGTTCGTGCTCAGTAACCAGATAGAGAAGGAGGATCGTCCCTTCAAGTTCTTAGACGTCTTCGAACCCAACCTGTGGCTGTCCATACTGCTCAGGTAAGACTGACATACATACCTGATATGAGCTTCCTAGCTATAGGGGGTCTGGATCCGGGCGTATGCTTCTAAGGAAAATGTTGAAAATTGAATCTTCTAAAATGGCATTTCCTGCGTTTTAGAGGGTTTCAAAGGCAAAATCAGAGGCGAATAGGATTCCTGTCCCACTGGTGATAGAAATCAGTCCATCTTTTAAAGAAAAATCCTGGATCTGTAGATAAAAATTGAGCATGTGTGTGTGGGTTCTTCCGAACCCCTGAAACCCCCGTGGCTACGGACATGCTGTTGTTGAACCTGTGTTAGAGTCCATATATTGCTCAGATAAGAATGACAAGCACATAAGGTGCAACTGTTGTAGAGCTGTACATACTGCATTGGTTATAAGACAGGTATTTGTATAATATTAGATGCACAACAATTGAGTTTTTTAAAGCAAAATTCGCGCTTTCCTATCCAAATGATAAGGAGACACAACGTACCTAAACAACTAAATAGCTTCAAAGGGCTTGGTTGCAATAACAATAATTTTTGCTGAACGGAAAATGTTTATTTCACGAGAAGTGTTTTATATCTTCCTCAGCACGCTGGCGGTCTCCTTCTTCATCTCGTTGGTGAACAAGCTGAGTCCGTCCGGCTACCACGGACACTTCGTCCAGGAGGAGGAGTAAGTACGCCTTTCTGTTACAACCTCCATTCCTTGATTTCCGTGTTTTTGACCTTTGAACGGCTTGGACTTTGAGTATAGGACTATGACTCTGTTTTGACGCATAAGACTTTTATATTTACTGTATGTTGTCCACTGTTGTCTTACTGTATGTAACAATGTCTTGTGTAATTTTGCTGGGCCCCCTTGGAAAACTGCTAATGTAAGCTGAATGGGGCTACCCAGTCGTCTTATGATGAAATGAATAAATATATAAATAAACCGTAAGGCAAAGGTCACCATTACGAGCAGGCAGAGAATACCCATTTTGAGTGACCACTGGTGAGAGCATCCCAAAAAATGGTGAACAGTCTTTTTCTTAGCATATCTTGCTAATTGTTGGTATTTTGCAGCTGGAGGGTTTACTTTCTTTTTATTTTCTTAACAAAACTGGCCTGCTATCACATAGTCAGACAATTTTATGATTCTAATGATTATCCAATTGATAAATATAATTAATTTTCAAACTACCGTTGATGCCACTTTATTCTTCAGTGTATTAAAAATTACGAATTCGTGAAGTTGAATTATGTTCTACTGACCATCTTCAAGCTTACCGAGCAGGTCCCAACTAGGGTAGCACGGGTTACGAACGCCATCTTGCGACATGTGTCTCACTTGCAGGCCCGAATTACTAGCCGAGGAAGAAGATCCGGAGGAGATCCAAGAAAAGAAGGAAGAAATGATCACGATGATGAGCTTGGGTAACGCCTTGTTCTTCGCCGTGGCTTCCTTACTTCAGCAGGGCGGCGATGTGTACCCAAGAAGTGCCCCAGGTTAGTAAAACCTTTGTTTTACGTTCATACAGGCCGACCTTGTTAGCGGAGGAAGAAAAACCCGCTGAGATTAAAGAGAAGAAAAAGGAAATGATCGGGATGATGAGTCTGAACAACGCTCTGTACTTTGCCGTGGCCTCTCTGCTATTCCAAGGAGGCGACATTTTGCCAAAGAGCGGACCAGGTAAGTGGGCAAACTCTGTCTCGCAAAGAAACGCACATGTCCAGCTTATACATGTAACTCACAGCGCACTCACTAGAATAGAAAAGTTTGGTCGGTCTTGAAATTTTATGCAGTTAGATCCTCTTTTTTCTTTCATTGCAAGTTGTGTCATAATATGCAACATCACAAAAATGTATTCTGTTTTTTTCACTATTTTAACCCTTCCTACATAAACTTCCTATCGATGCGCTCCCTCACTCTTCATTTAACCTTTCTGTGAGCAATTGTTTTGTAGAAGACATACGCCATACAGTGTTGCTATTTGGGTCATCAGGGATTTCACCTCTGACCTAGGTCAGTCAAAGGTCACTACATGAAATCCCTGCTGATCGCTATAATAACACTGTATGTGCGATGATACTCTACATAGTAGATCCCATGCTCACCGTTACAGTTAAAATCTAGACAACACCAGAATAGACATACCGTAAGGCTTATATCTTCTGGATTTAAATCTATAATCATAATTGTTTGTTTTTGGTACAGGGCGGATCACTGCATCCCTATGGTGGCTGGTGACAGTCATTATTGTCGCCACGTACACAGCCAACCTGGCAGCCTTCCTCACTGTCTCACGGATGGACACAGACATTAACTCTGTAGAGGATCTCGTATCTCAGGTTAGTCCATAGCCAAAGATAAATTCTTTATTATTAGCTTATAATCGAAATATGAATAAATGGTTAACTATGGATCTTTTCTTAAAACTGTTTCTGAACTGCTTGAATTTAAAACTTTTGATCCAACACACCTATAGCTAGAACTTCGACCAGTCACTCTGGTCTTCCCAGTGAGGCTTGTCACGTGGCTTTTTGAAGTGTGACGTCAACACTGGGTCAAAGGTATCTGGTAGACGATGTCGGCCCCCGTCGCGGTTGACTGAAGGGTGATGGGCCCTGATGTAAGGTATAGATGTGAGAACTGCTTTGTGTTAGATCAAAAGTTAAACATGTAACTACCAACACAGATGAATTTTCATAGCAATATTTCTATATATATTTCTTTCTTCTGTTTACGCAAATGTATTTATTGTATACGCACCGACAGAAACTGGTCCAGTATGGGACGGTGCAAAACAGCCAACCCCTATCGTTCTTTGAGTCATCCAGTATCCACACCTTCGAGACCATGGCTCGATACATGAAAGTACACAGCACTCTGACGATGAGCTCGCGAGGTAAGATTTTATTACTTCATTCAAAGCCTACTGTGACAACAGAAGAACTTACAAAAAACATGAATAACTTTATTGTACGACAATTGCACATGGTACAATGTATGACAATACAATGGCAATACAATACAGCGTCGCTGTATGATAAACACATTAAATGAAATTAAGGAGACGGATCGAACTGTACATATATATTAATCAACACAGGAGGCTAGTTGGCTTACCAATTTTTTCTATTCGCCAAAGAAGTACACAGAATATAGAATGTTTTAAATTTAGTAAAAGTTCTATATCTGACGTCATAAACGAGTATGTGTAGGTTCCTTTCGTTTTTTCCTTTCCTTTCCTTTCTTTTCTAGTTCTTTTTTCTTTCCTTCCGTTCAGTGATTCTTTTTTATTTCCTTTCTATCTTTTTTTCTTTCACTCACTCATAACCCTTTCTTCGACCATCCCAGATGGCATTGAGAAAGCGCGTGAGGAGAGGTACGCGTTTATCTGGGACAGCGCCGTGCTGGACTACGTCGTCAAGCAGCCTCCTTGTAACCTCCGCACGGTGGGCAGGCTGTTCGGGAAGATCGGCTTCGGCTTCGGACTGCAGAAAGGTTCCGCCTACACCGACGCCTTCTCCATCGCTATCTTGCAAGCCAGAGAGTCAGGGTATTTGGATAAGTTGAAAGAAAAATGGTGAGTAGCAGCAACAGTAGTAGTAGTAGTGGTAGTAGTAGTAGTGGTGGTAGTAGTAGAAGTACATTATAGTAGTAGTAGTAGAGTCAGGGTATTTGGATAAGTTGGAAGAAAAATGGCGAGGAAGCCTCGTTTTGGAAGTAAATAAATGAAAGGTATTAGTATTACTACAAGTTATAGTTGCTAATCAATTTACGCATCATTGTCTTATATGTTCTGTGTACCAGGCTGAAGTGTATTGTATGCGCTAACACTTGTTTCTTTAACTGTTAGCAATTTCATAGGCTTGAGAATTATAGTTCTTTAGGTTGTGTCACAAGAACATTATTTTCCTATGACCTCTCAACCTGATGATGCCATTCTCGGATATAGATGCATTTCTGCTTTCCTGGAAATTGCTAGCCTCTACCAGGCTTTGGGAGGCGTCTGGAAAGAGTAGAAATCGGCCAAATAGCCCGAAGCCTGGTAGAGGCTAGGAAGTTGCTGCAATGTTGTGCCGATGATTCTGACCACCAGGGTTGGTGGTCCTTGCGGTGGTCCTGATTCGGAGTCGGAGCGGAAGGACTACACGTGGCACGCCTTCACGGAAACATTGGAAAGCATTCGGGGACCCGATCCGTGTCGTAAAGTTGGGGATGGGTCAGTTGGATCAGTGGGACAAGCACTTGGCACATCTGGCGGTTCTGTTTGGGACGATAAAGTTTTAGCTTCATTTAAGCTGTCCCAATTATGCAAATGTACTTCTTTTGAACTTCACGACTTTAATGTCTGATGGTCATGTTCACTTTTTAAACATGTGAGCACATTCTCTCAGCTAAGTCCTACATACTAGTACTTAATGATGAGGTAGCAAAATATGGGACAACTTAAACGTAGCCTTTAATCTTTATTCATAACTTTTAAACTTTAATGATATTATACAGGACGGCCTGCTTCTATAGGCAATGTTCCTTTATTTTTTTATCATCCTAAAATGCCAGCCCGTGTTGCCATTGTTTGTTCCAAAGATCGTCAGACCGCTTCTTGCAACAAAGCCCCATCGTAGTGTTGCAGCACTCCCTAGCGATTACCATTGGTAGTGCAGATTGTGAATCGTGATGTGTGTCATTAGCAGAACCGCACCAGTAGATAGCCTTTGTTACGGAAAACCGGTGCTACTCTGGGACCCAGCCAGACAATGCATGCCTAATTTAAAGCAGTTGCCATGTAGCTTTAGAAAAGCCCATCGCAAAGATCCTTGTCGAAATCCCAACCAAGGCAAAACCATAGACCGATCCAATACCCCTTATTATTCTCCAAAGACCTCGGGCAAAACCATTACAATTTTGTCCACTATTTTTAATTCCGTCCAAGAGTTCCTGTCATCAACATCAATGAATACAAAATCAACTGAGTAAAGGGCCAAGATTTAGTCATGTCTAGCAACACACTCTTTTATTCTGAAGCAAGTTTATATGTAATTTCTAACACAAGAAATTGGACTTACCCAACTTTCGAATGTACACCTTGCATCAATCTTAGTCAAGGTATGAACAATCTACATGTTTCATAGTTACTTCAACCAACATACTAGATGAACGTTCAAAATAACGCTCTCTCATTGGTTACATTGTTTATTTTGATGGACATCGCTACCAACGGGATCGATCTATGGATTAAAAAAAAGCATCTCGTCCCCAGAGTGCTCTGGCTTCCGACCAAGGCTGTCACGTGACCCGTTCTGAAAGTGACTCTCGTTCCCTCCTCGTTCCCAGGTACACTGGGGAGTGTCAGGACCAGAACTCGGCCACCACGGTGACCAACGACAAGATGGACGTGTCAAAGCTGCTGGGCGTGTTCTATATCATCTACGTCGGCATGGCGGTCAGCGTGGTCGTGCTGGTCGTGGAGTGGGTGGTCGCCTGTATGATGGCGGTGGACCAAACTGACCCAGAGGTATAATTTCTATTGTTAACTTCGCCAAGAAGGTTATGTTTGGAGTGTAGGTAGCATTTGTGTGTGTGTGTGTGTGTTTATGTGTGTGTGTGTGTGTGTGTGTGTGTGTGTGTGTGTGTGTGTGTGTGTGTGTAAATGCGGTTTAGCACGATAACCCAAGAAGCTTTAGATGGATAGGGTTTGATGAGACTTACGATTTTGATATCTCTTGATCTGGACTTATCATGGTCACCAAGTTTGGATGTCAAATAGCTCTTTGTCTCAGAAGTGGCATTGGACCCCCTAGGGTTTTGTTCTGGAACTGCAGGATCGCAGCGTAAAGGAGGATAATTACGGCTCTTACTAGTACTCTTGCAGCATCAATGAGCTAAATATATAATTTGTCAGTCAGAAGGGTTCCGATTAAAATCATTTGGCGAAGGTATGAGGTCGCGTGTAACTCTTGTTCTTTCTGCCGTTTTCCCCAGGCTCCCAAGACCTTTCTCGAGGCCTTCAGAAAACGACTGGCGATCTTAGAGCGCGACATCGAGGAGAACTGGTTCCCGACCTTAGCCAAGCGGCGGAGGAAACAACAGGAACTCAAGGAAGGCGTCAAGAAGAAGAGATCGGTGAGCCAGAGCTCCTCAAGATCAGCCGACTTCAAGAACTCCCGATCCGCGGGGAGTCTCAAGATTAACGGGAACTTGCCAGATACTGTAATAGACACCAGTACTAAGGTTTAGACGGAGTTGTGCAAAGATTGGGAAGCTTTTTGATTACAGCAATGGTAATATATAATATACTGGTCATGGTTGGTCGTTTCCTACCCTGGGAGGCAGACTGGAGATCGGGCCATCGGCCAGTTCCTTCGGCGGCGCAAATTTCCGTCTCGTAAGCGGTGGTCGCCTTTCAGAACGGTCGTCGCCTTTCGATGCCATATCGCTGACTGGTCGATGCCATTGCTGGGCGTATCATAACTTTTTTGAGGTCCTAAAACGTATAAAACGTACTTTATACTATAAAAAGCAACATTCCAATTGCAAATGTAAAGGAAGATCATGGAAAATAGTAAAGTTATTAGGAGGTAGTAGATATCCTTCAATCTTGAGTATCAGTAAACAAAGAAAAAAGCACAAGCTCGGATTCGAATCAGAAAGCGTAGCTCTAAAACCCTTACCTATACTCTGACCCTCTACGCCACGAAACAACACGGTGTGGACCGTGCTGATACACTTAAAGTTAGCCGCTTTGCGAGATGGCATCAACCGTTTCAAAAAGCGACGACCGTTTACGAGACGGAAATTAGCCAAACACCATCGTAGCGCCAATCTAGATCGGCGGACGTACTGCCTTGGATCGCCGAAGAAACTTGCTGGCGGCCCGATATCCAGTTTGGCTCCCGGGGTGGTCTTTTCCCCGCAGTTTTGATAACTTCATTGCAGTAGTTTTGGCAAGGGTATAGCGAAGATTATAATATGTAAATTAGGTCTTGAATGTACGAGAGGAACTTGATATATGGCTAGTCGTTTCTATAGTCATATACTAGTGAATGATACAGAAATCTCTTTTCATCAAAATTCAAATTATTCTGGTCTGTACTTGGCCTCAAAAGGTATTAGAGAATAAAGTATCGCTTTTTTCTAGTAGGTTGTAGATATATGCTTTTGATGAAGTTGGTAGTTACTTACATTTCATATGTGTCACGGTGCTTTTTTAGGCCATATATACTAGTCTGCTTTAGCACTAGGCATTGTCATTGCTATCATTTCATACAAGTGGACTAGTACATCCATGATGCAAAACGTTTTCTTGTACTTGGTGTAAAATCAAGAAAAGGGACTCGAAAGAAGGAAATTAGTACATACAGATAAAGAAGTCTGCCCAAATACTTTTGAGCGCTATACAACAATATATGTTCGTTTTTCTCTTAAATAAGGGAAGGCACAATTCTTGTTTGAAACATAATACTGGTGAATCAATTATGAAAAGGTCTAATTGAGCAATTTGAAGAGATCATTGGTCAGAGAGAATAGTAGATGCTTAATGACTCTTAAACTATTCCCTGTTGTACCTTATAATACAACTACAGTAGTGCGCAGGCGTATCCCAAGATGCACTGCGGTTTCCGGTCTTCCGAGCATTGACCGATACTTCTACAACCCCGGGCCAGCTGGGGGTCAAAGTTCACAGGGAATTCTGGGATATGCCTGCGCACTGCTGTGTAATACAACTAACAGTAAACGCAATATGCATTCAAAATTAAAGGTATACTAACAGTGTATGATAATCCACTATGTGGACAGTGACACGCTATCTTAGTTATGACATTTTATATTCACTGTCACATTTAGTATAACATCGATCACTAGTTTATCATAATAGCAGGAACTCATGATCAAATATCTTTGTCTTTAGTCATACGTAGGTCAAATCAGTCACAAAATCGGCAAAATGCACAATTTATCACATGTTAGAAAAATGTTTGAGGCACACGTTTGTTTTACTTGTATATTCTAATGCGAAAGCAGACACTAACAAATGTACATTTGCTGTGGAACATTCAAGATTGTACCTAGCTACATCCTGGCTACGAAATGTTCTGAATGATACAATAAAAATTGCGAATTACTTCCAGTGTGTTTGTCATCATGCATGTTGTATATATGCTTAGAAAAAAAATTGACAAAATATTGACAAAAATGGCCCTTTTTGAGCCGGTCGTAAAGGCTAGAAATCCAGATTAATAAGATCCAAAGTGAAGAAGACAATTCAACCTGTACTTTATAATCCGTATTTTTTTCAGTAAGAGCTTGAATTGTCTTTGAACATTATTTAACAACAGCTTGCGGGCTTCTCGGCAGGCTCGACTTGGTTGGTGAGTTGTAAGGCTAACGCTTTAGATTCTCTGTCTTCTTCTTGTCTTAGGCATCTAAAATGTAAACCACACACATTATCAATTCAGAACAGACAATTCTATACCAGGATATCCATCGATAGATTCAAATAATAAAATGCTCTCATTAATTACGCAGATTAGGTTTGGTTTGCATGATTTATATTTGTCGATATTCCTCTGTTTCACAGTTACACATATTACGTGTTTATATAAATACAAGATACTAGTGCATGTATATACAATAGTGGATATATGAGTTTAAGAAGTGGCCTACCGTGCAAGCCCAAGGACTGCTTCTTGAATGTTGGATCCTTCCTTTGCACTCGTCTCAAAAAAGATGGCTCCTGCTGCCTGAACAGTAGAGTAAGATATCTGTTTATTTATTTGTTTATTGGCCATTTCCACAAAGTGAGGGGAAGACAAAACAGGTGCATACGCACATTTTCAAGTTGCCCTCCCTTATACAAAAAACATGTACAACAACAAAATTTACACAGTCAATGGCAGCAATATATAAAAATACACAAAAAGTAGTATAGTAGTGAAAATGAACACACTTTTGCTAATTTCTTCCCCGCCTCTGTTGAGATGACTTTCTTCCCGTACTTTTCTGCCGTCGGTCTCAGGTCTGTCTTGTTGCCGCAAAGCACGATGGGAAGCTTCTTTCCTGCTCCGTCCTAAAGAGCAAAATGTAAGAGTCTGACCTCTGTCCCTTTTGTCCAGAAACACAAACTGTATCACACACGTTTGTAAATTGCAAAATCGTTAATTCCTTTTGGAAAAGAGTTGATCACATGGTGGAATGCTAAAACACAATTCCAAATAGGCTTAGACAAAAAAATTATATGGACACATGTCAAACTCTCAGTTGAACAAAGCCATGTTGACCGCTAAGTATTATATTTTTCGACACACTGTACGCAATCAGACATTTAGGTTACAAAATACGCCCACAGCTAGAAAACGTGTTGTTGTAAACGGGGAAAACCACCATACACTATGTATTTGTAAACTATGTTTGTATGTAAGTATTGTAATAAAAAAAGTAAAGAAAAAAAAGTAGAACATTTCACCTCCACAGCCGTGATCCAGTCCCGGACGTTCAGAAATGACGCCTCGTACGTGACGTCATACAGGAGGATGACGCCATCACTCCGTCTGAAGTATGACGTAGCGATGCTTCTGAACCTGGAGAAGGTGAAATGTAATTACGTACCTTTATATATATTATATATCAGTCTATGATATTTATGTATATGCAGTGGAAAATGACTCATATTTCATCTGCAATTGTCCCTAATTCGACGTCGAATAAACAGACTATTCACGATGGTATCCGAAATCTCTACAATATTTTGTAGACTAAAAATTTACAGAAGACTGCACTCGCACGAAAATCGTACTCGTATGGGAAGGTACACTGTATCTCAACGCAACAATACAACTTGCGTGCAGTACCCACTTATAAAGGTAGGGGCAAACTTGGCGTAACAGTGAATTCCAACACACACACACGGGCACACACGCACACACACATACACACAACCAAACACACACACACACACACACACACACACACACACACACACACACACACACACACACACAAACACTCTAATTCTAAAATGTGGGTTCTGAAACTAGACAGTAGATATTTTCATCTTTTACTGACCTCTCCTGCCCTGCAGTGTCCCAGATCTGTAGTGCTACCATGTCTCCGTCCACGTCAAATGTCTTAACTTGTGAGTCCACACCTGGAGGAGGTT
>NW_017803490.1:7410711-7495747 GCF_001625305.1 Branchiostoma belcheri | reverse complement strand
TCTCCGTCCACGTCAAATGTCTTAACTTGTGAGTCCACACCTGGAGGAGGTTTTAGAATGATAACAGGGCTCACTTCAAATTATGAGCAACAGATACTAGATTGGAAGGGGGATAGGGTCACTAGCCAACTAGAAATTGCAAAGCAAATGCATAATGTTTACCTTCCAATATGGTCTGCTCTGTAAATTCTTACTCAAACACATTCATACATGGTGACATGAGTCTAAATCCCTCCTGCTATAAAATTAAAACATGATGTAACTCAACACTAGTTACCATGGTGACAGACGTCTGGGTCAGGTCATTGACCTTATCTGTTTGTAGAAGAGAAAGACGAAGATGAGGAAACAGAGTAAAACATAAATAGTGAAGAAGAACCCTGTGTATCCATTGGTTTTGTGAACATGCATGGTAGATTAACATTCAGAGCTCGCATGCATCTGATTTCTTCTTCAAACAAATAAGGTCAATGACCTGAACCTGACGTCTTTCCCCATGGTAACTAGTGTTGAATTACATCATGTTGCAATTTTATAGCATTTTTTTAATACAGTAACTCCTTCTATCTATTTTCTTTGGGAAGGGTTTGTAAGCTAAGGGTGCGATCCATGTAAATAATTGTCTTACCTATTGTCGGGTTGAGGTTTGGTTTAAATTCGTCTCTACAGACCCTGAGGATGAAGCTGGTTTTCCCCACTACCGAGTCTCCCACCATCACCACTTTGTACATGCGCTCTCTCGGACTGCTCATTCTTACAAACTGATTCACAGAAAAAAAAACAGGGTCATAGGACATCCATATAAATGGTCGGTACACCCAGCGGAATACAAGAGATGATAAGGAAACTAGAACGACAGACATTCGCTAAAAACAAAACAAAAAAAAAAATGTAAAAGCCTGTATCCAAAAAATGAAGAAAAAAAACACGACTGGGGGTATTTGCCCACTCTATCCCCCTGTCAACTTTCAGGTCATTTGGCTGAAAACACATGAGAGAACACAATATGTGTGGTGAAGCCATAGTAATAAATAGCTTTATTGCACAACAGTTGTACAAGGTACATGTACAAAGTATGGCATCTACTGGTACATAGTAGTGTTATACTACAATTTTATATGGCTAACCTACCTATAGTGTGTGGATGGTATGGGACGGGAATCGTGAGCTTTTTTCAATATTATTGGATACATTTTATATATATATATATAGATATACATGTATATATCCCTATCTACACCATGCAGGGGTTGTCCCTAGTCATTATGTACTTTTAAATACATAATGACTAGGGACAATCTCAATAGCACTTGACTAGCAATTTGAAAATTGCTAGTCAAGTCCTATTGAGATAAATTCTTGAAGAATTGTGTATATGAAGAAAAGACCATACAACTAAAGGTTTAGTCAGAAATATTAGAAAATTGAAAATATTGAAGAAGTCCTGTGCAAAGACTTGCCTGCTGATGTATCCGTAGTTTCCTAGAAGTCCAGTTTTCAAGTTGACTGAACGCAGTGATGTTGTTCACTCTACCCCTGGATTAACCTTGTTGGCACCGTCTCTGCAATATAGACAAATCATATGTCATTGTCAACAGATGCTTCCCCAACAATACACAATCCTGTGCCGGTCTCTAGAACTCACTCCACCGTCAGAACTTTCATACATACTGCAGTACACATCTGGAACAGTCTTCCAGACAACGTGGTCGGCCTGATCACTGACAACAACCTCCATTCATTGAAAACAAGAGTACACCGGCATCTTCTCTCCACCACCAGGACTTCTGCATGTAGCTAGAACTTTACAAAATTGCTGTAAACCAATGATTAGCCAGGAGTGTTACAACCCAGGCTATTGTTTACGTTAGCACATTACGTTAAAACAGGTCAAATCAATAATATCAGATGATGCTCACAAATTTGGAGTCTAGAAATGACATCGAGAGCACATTGGCGTACATTTAACTGAGGGTGTGAACACATATGTTGTCCCACTGCAAAATTATAACCTCTGTGATCAAAAATCGATAGTGACAGATGTACAACGCATGGTTGGCTACAGGGACTCCGTATCACAGTGTGTCCTTGAGCTGCCACATACGTGAGAGGTCAGGTGGGTAGGGTTAGAGTTGGGATCATTGTTCAGGGCTAGGGTTAGACTTACGATTAGGGTTAGGTTAGGTTTAGTCTCCCACATCACGACTAAACCCCTCCCACCCCTTGTCTCAGGTATATTGGACACCCCTCAAGTAGTGTCGGACTCATGTATTTGGCAGGATCATGTTTGAAAATGTTTAAAACATTCGGGAGTGAAGGTAGGTGGAATTATAGTTTGGGACTGGTTGGCTGGTGGTTGGGCCAGAAGGTTAACAGTAGTTAGAGTGTGGTTGGCTGTCAAATTTGACTCAAATTTAACTCAATTATAGAAAGGTAGGCGTAGCCTAAATCTGGTAAGACTGCTCCCAACCTAGCTAACCCCAACATCGGTTGGCGGTCGGGGGAAGGTTCTGAATGTGTGACAGGGGCTTTAGTTGCCTCAGCTACTTAAATGGTTCCCCGCCCTAGCCCCATTTCAGTCAATGGCTTCACAGCAATGCTGTGTATATGGAGGTCGGCATAAGTTGTTTTGGCGGACATTCAATTCAAACAAATCATCCCCTGTCAAAACAGATCTCCGCAACCCCGTAAACATCGCTATCCGGTTAGCTATAGGATTCCCGAATCACTCTGTATACACCCTGCGTCATCACTAAGCACCGCAGAACTTACTGTAAACAAACCCCGGTCAAGTGGCGTCTGTTATACATGTAGGTAGGTATAAGTGGATGGCGGAACGATATTTCTGCCCAACTTTGCATGCTGCTTTGTCTGCTATACCGGTGCAATAGCTCAATTTGTGGAGTGCTCGCTTTGTAACCGGGAGGTCGTGAGTTCAAACCCCGGCCAGGTCATACCAAAGACTTTAAAAATGGTACACACTTATTTCTCTGCTTAGCACTCAGCACTGAGAAAGAGTGTGGGAAGGTCAAACACACAGCACTACCAGCGGACCAGCCCCCTGTTGTAGTGATCATGACTTGCACAACTGTGTGTCGCCCAAGGGCTACGGAAATGGACATGGGCACCAGAAATTCATGGGAAGGAGTATGAGAGTTGAAAACGCATCACAATTACTGAGCTAATAAGGCCCGTACTCTAGTGTCATGTCATGTGTGTATGGGAGTTATAGTGTAACGCACCAGTGGACTAAAAATAGGATATTTGCACTGCCAAATTGAAGGGGCGCTCTTAATAGAATCAATAGAGGGTATACAACTGACATAATCAATACATGAAATCCTATGTTAGAGCACAGCTTAAAGCATACTTAATGGTAAGTACCATGTCGGGGAAGAAACGGGACCTTTTAACAAGATTTTCTGTGAGTTGGACTGTCATGCCCACACTGATTGATAGTCCAACTCACAAAAAACCAAGGCCGAGCAATGACGTCAGTATTAACAATAAGATCAAAGTACTACTGGTGATTACGTAATAACCACGGCAAAGAATTATAATGTGGTTGTTCTATCCGACAGAACTACACACAAGAACAATTTATGCTTTCTGAATCAGGTTTGCTTAAAATTAGAAATAGCACATGAATATATTTTTCTAAGAATATTTTTCTTTTTAACGGAATCATACTTCAGTTTATTGCATGTTTCATGGTAACTTTCCTATGTGTCTGCCTGGTAAATTGCCAGTATCTCATTTTTTTTTGCTGTTGACAAATAAACACTGTAAACACACACATTCTAACAAACACTCAGTGCCGTGGGGTCGTGTGGCGGAGCGGCAGAGTGCTAGACTCGGAATCAAGAGGTCCCGGGTTCGAATCCTGCCATGCCACCGACCGTGTGCCCTTGGGAAAGGCACTTTACACGACTTTCCTCACTACGCTCAGGTGAAAATGAGTATTGCATTGTCCCCTGTGTTGGTGGCGGCATTAATATAAGTTTAAAAAACTTGAGTGTGCCGTCACCAGGTGTCTACAGGTTGGATTATAAAAAGAACACTCACCTTTATTTCTTCATGGATAAAATATCCAAGAGATGCGACTATATGGACATATTCCAACGTAAACAGCGGTGGTTGCTATACTGAGAGTCGTGCCGATACGGGGGCAGTGCACTCTCCCGTACAACCCGGATACAAACCCGGACTTTCCGCCACTCACCGCCGATCGAACGGCCCCATGACCCCGCCCGACCGGCTTTAGTAACTCGGGCAGGCGGGAAAGGGTCCAAATTGAGTCTTAAGACTTTTATAAACGCTGAAAGGATTAGATAATCAAATATTTACATTTGGTATCAGCTGTGTAGCTGTGTGGTCTTTATACTGTGTATGTTCGATCAATATCAATTGAAATAGTATACCGTTTGAATCTTAAAGATAATTTTAGATAAATAAATATTTACCTGTGGTCTTATGATATACAGCTGCCTGCGGTCTTTATATAGATTATGTATGTTTGATCAATACCAATAAAAACAACATCTTTTTTGTTGTTTTTATCTTATAAGATACTTTTAGGTATAATTATTAGTCAAATATCTACCTTTGGTATCAGCTGTGTAGTCGGGTAGCTCTTGTTTATCATGATATACATTCAGCTGCCTGTGGTCTTTATACGGGTATGTTCGATCAATATTAAGTAAAATAGCACATATTCTTGCCGTTGTAATCTTGTAAGATACTTTTAGATAACCAAATACTGGTATTTGCTATTGGTATCAACTGAAGTACAGTAATTCTAGCTGCTTTATTCTGATAGACAGCTGTTTAATTTCTGGTCTTTGTATTTTCGATCGATATGTTATCGGTAGGATTTCAAAAGATATGCCTGTCTATTATGGGTTGCTATGGAAAAATATTGATCTAAGAAAGTCGTACAAAGTTGAAGCAGGTAGGTTTTCTTCACCTGCCTGCCTGGCTAGCTCCACCTGGCGATTCATGTCGGTATTACGACAGCGAATCACGAATTTGCACTGTTCAGTCACTAGATAGTTAACTTTGAAAAAGTGTAAATTAACAGATATTTATCAAAAAACTATGAGGTAATATGTGAAGGATTTGAAGACAATTTTTAGACAGTCCATAGCAAAACAAAAAAGTTATTCAAACTTTTGAAGAAGGCTACTTGAAACTTCTGACAGTTAAACTTAAAACCTATCCAGTTGCATGTCTGCGCAACAATTTCTTGTCAAATATATAGTTAATGCGGAAATTTTGGTCAGGTACCCAGCAATGAATTGAGAAAGGTACGTCGGTGACAAAAAGTAAGACAAATTTTTGAAGAAGGCTGCTTGAAACGTCTGACAGTTTTCAAAATCTGTCCAGTTGCTTGAGTAACAATTTCTTGTCATATATATAGTTAAGGCCTATAGTTAATGCGGAAATTTCGGTCAGGTACCCTGCAATGAATTATGAGAAAGGTACGTCGGTGAAGGTTAGACGTAAGCCCATGAGAAAGATATAGCCACCTACGCATGACGTACATACCAGGCTGGCTTGCATATGAAGATCTATGAAGTCTCGCTCGTCAATTTCATTCCCTATCGGCGAGTTACGGATGTAATATTCTGCGACAGTATGACAAATCATGTCATGTCCTGGGAAATTTAGAAGAAGGCCCGGGAAAAAAAATGTATTTATTGTATGTCCTGCCTACCTGCCTAAATGCTTAGGCCAGAACTGGCCCCTTGCTCCTCTTCATTTTTTCCGTTCGTTGTTGTATGTACAACAAGACCATACAGACATTTAGTAGCATAAAGGCGTACTGGCAGAAGAAATTGCCGACAGTAGTTAGACCAGTGTCGACTTAATAGTGAGAAAACCTCGGAGTGGCATAGCAGATTGAAATGAAAAATGCTGGTTCTAACTATCTATTAGAGGCACCAAAAAATAAACGGACTCCTCACCTAGTTTGTTATGGGGATATTTCAAGCGCTCCAACCATGAAATAATGACAAAAAGGGCTATGAAATGGAATTAAATGCCAATATCAGAGAGATTTCCTCATGTAGAATATATTTTCGGGAATAGTTTCATCAGGTTGGTAAGACACTGAGTAAAGCAATGTGAACCAGTCAGAATTGCCCTGAGGAAGGTGACCGACGATCACCCAAACGTCGACTGAATAAAAAACTTGGTTGTGTAAAAAGTCTCTTTACTTAGAATATATTTTGTTTTACACCCTGAAATTACATTGGATGCCTTTAAGGTAATTTCTTCCTTCCACGAAAACCCGTCTTCATATCTACCAGTGCACTCTTGCCTCTGCAGTGAGAATAGAGCTTAGTCGCCCCAAAGCCATCCCTTGAGCGAACATATCATGTAATGTATCATGTCCTGGTATGCGACTTCTTTTGCCCTGGAGCAAGGTGTATAACCAAGGTACCTTATCAAACCAGTGCCAACAGCAACATGTTTTTAAATGAACCACAGTGAGCCGAGTAAGATTCATTTTTGGCGACGCCTCAGGGGCGGAGCCCTTAGTATAGTACTGCGATTGAATTGCCAGGAATTCTAAATATTCCACGCACGCATTCCCTAGGGAATTCATTTTTGGCAACACCTTGCGGGTGAGGTCTTCCCTCCCAGCTGTTTAGCCGTTTTTCAATGACTTTGGAGCTTTTTCGACAGCTTGGTCAGGATCATTGTTTGGAATTGAACATGGTCAGCATTTGAAGTCAGATGTTTCAAATGAGATGTCGTGATTGTCTGAATATAAACCAATATGTTACCGCGTTTGGTTGTTGTTTTTTTCTAGTAGTTTTCCTTCTCTTTATGAAAAGTATGTGTTTGGACATAAACCCAACGGATGAATTCAAGTTCTTTTCAATGTTTTAAATGAGATGTCGTGACTGCCTGAATATAAACCAATATGTCACCGCGTTTGGTTGTTGTTTTTTTCTAGTAGATTTCCTTCTCTTTATGAAAAAGTATGTGTTTGGACATAAACCCAACGGATGAATTATAAAGTTCTTTTCAATGCAACTATGTGAGGATAAAGGAAAGACGCAGAGACAAGGCTTTCCGCACACTGGGCACGGGAGACTTTTAAGACGGACTGGCTATATATATGACTATATGATACTGGATACGTTAACCCTTTCAGTCTTAACTGAGTTATCTTTTGCTTCTTGAACTGGCGTCCCTTGTTGTAGAAATCCTGTGTCTTTATACTTAGTATTCTCATACCTCCATGGTATTCTGTATTACCGCATAACAGTGGTACATCACTTCAGCAAAGAATAATACATTTGTTCAAAGAAACAAACATATTTGTAACCGGAGCAATAACAGGGACTACAATAACAGAGAACTGTCTAAGTAATTACAAGGGAACTGTTCGGAGTTTCATCAGGTCTTGCACTATCATGTTCTTACAAGTTAGTTAGAGAGTGCAATCGTACCACTGCTCCCATATACACCGATTGTTCAGCATCTTCATGGTTTTTAAAATGTGTACATTCTCCTCGATTCGATTTGAACCGTCATTGGCGAGGTTTTCTAAATACATATAAAATAGGTCATTACAATATGTACACTAAGATACCGTAAAACACAGGCAATGTATCATCGTAGTACAGACGTATGTAAGTCACCCCAGTAATCTCTAACTGGTGTAAGGTTTACTGTGGCTAGCAATGTATTATATAGCCTGCACGTGATGGCTCTGCTACTGATCTGGTTCCTTCCCATGTTTCCTTCTTTATGTCGACGATGCTACTACTTAATACACATATGATATCAACATGCTCCTTCTACCATCATCAACAATATCGAAACAAAATTTTACACAAAGGAGACTGGAGTCAGTTGTCATGATCAGCTCTGTGACCGGGAGGCTTGAGTCAGCTGTGACCACGGCTTCTGGCATATGTGATTGTCCCGTCTATAGCACTGCAACTGCCGGCTAGAGCTTGCGCACTAGCTAAGGCACATGGTATTGCAACTGTATGGAGAGAAGAAAGGCTGTCATTGGTCCGATAAGGTATGAGGCTTGTTGCTAGTGTCAGGACAAAACAATAGACAGGACTTCACACATTGAAGGTATCTATTATGAAATACACTCCTACCATTATTGTATATGATACCTGACAAAACTCCCGTTTACATGTCTACCCTCTATCCACAGCAAGTAAATCAACAGTAATATGCCTCTCACCGCGCCTCATAAAGATCTCGGCCAAAACATATCGTGGCGGTTTGAAATGTATTTCTTCAAAACAAGGTGTACATTTCCTAAACAAGTCATCGAAACATAGAAAACAGTTGAAGACAAGGCTGATATAGAATGTGCGTCAAAAGTACACTTGACATGACAGCTGTGAACTGCATAAGTAGCAGTCCTTCTGCGCCTTATAAATTAACTTAGCCAAAACTGGCCGACGTTACAAAACATCCACACCCTGTAAAATTATGGATAAAAGTACGTATGAACTCAACTTTTTATGTCTGTATCCCTGGTTGAGAGAAGGCAAAGGGGCTACGTATCTCCATGCCCGCCGGCCTGGGCAACTGTAGGGAAACAGCGGTGATTAGCCTCGTGTCAACTGTCATTATAGAAAAGAAAAATATAGATAAGAAAAGATAAGAAAAAATATCTCAACTTAGCGAACATACGTCACAGGTCCTCCATTACAAAACTAAGAATCAGTTGTCACAAATTACGAATTGAATCAGGAAGACATTACCGCACTCCTCTAGAACAAAGAACCTATCAATTCTGTAGTTTAGGCCAAATAGAAGATGAAATACATTTCACCATAGATTGCCCCTTGTATAGTAGAGATAGACTCATATTTTTTAGCCATGTATTAAGTATATTTCCCCACTTCAGATATTTGACTAGTAAAGAGAAATTTGTATTCCTTTTAACTTTCGATAAACCTACTCTAAGTGATCTCACAGCCGCATATATCCATACAATCACTACTAAGCGAGATGAAGCCGAAAAGAATAGAAATTAGACATTTATTTACACTCTTATATGTTCCTTTGTATGTAATGTATATGTTTATGTTCATGTTCTGTACCCATGCGACCTGTACTTAGTTCTGTAGAACACAAATGTACAATAAAGGTCTTCATTATCATCGCGGGAATGTCTGCTAACAACTCGCCCCCTGGCCGTACTGGCTCGACTTTCCACAAACGAATCGAGACGGGATATGAAGTTCCAAAACCAAAGGCAAAGTCAACTTTTGGGGCCATAGTGAAGGACAGACTAACAAAAAGGCCAGGCAGGAGGATTAGGAAAAAAATAGCCGAACAGGAAAGGGCAAATTTAGCGGAGAGAAAAAATACTAGGGCACAAAAGAACGGGGCTAGACGGGGCAATAAAAACACAAGAAAGCATGGGAAAGCGCATCAAAAAGGGAAAACCAGCTTTCAGAAACAATACAGCCACAGAAGGGCAGGAAATGACCAGTGAGGGGCGACCGTTACACCACAGGGGTAACTGGGACAAGATGGCACAGGAATGCAAGATGCGACACAAACAAAGGACCACCCGTGAAGTGACGCTTAGATAGGGATTCTCAGAAAGTTCAGTGAAACTCGGCTTTTCTAACCGGAGAAAAACGTTCTATCCGAAAAAGTTGGGGTACGGGAAAAGCAATGACGCCAAAAGCGCCACAAAATCAGCCGGACAAAGTGAACTATAAACTTAGCAAAGTTTGGAAAACAGGCCGAGAAAGCTAGCCGAAAATGCGGAACACGTGGGGACGCTTAGCAGATGGTCAAAGCTACGAACTATACGAAGTGTGTGGCAACTTTTAACGAAAATTCTAGCAATTACAGCAGCGTTCAAAGGACAACAACTTGACGTACAATCCGGTATGGGAACCAGTGTACAATTTAGGAGGAATCAGTGTAGTATTTCGGGGATCTCGGTTTAGTTCTTGGTCTAACTTTACTTACGTCACGGTTACGCGTCTATCTGATTTGCTAGTTAACCAAGTAAAACACAGAGCCGGGTCGATTTCGATTGTACGGGTTGCTGTATTGTGATCTGCTGTATATATACAAAGTCAATGGTCTAGTCTTAGAGTTACAGTGGTCTAGTTTCGGATCGAAGTTACGGGAGTGGAACCCACAAGGGATATGAACTACAGAGAGCTAATACAAAGTGTGTGTTACTAACCTGGGGTCCTGTGGTCGACTGAATCCTGACGCTGACTGCTCTCACCAGTCATTGGCTAAATGAGCATGTAAATGAGCGTCCTGCTTGTGGAAAGGACGCGTGAAGAGAGCAAATGGTTTTAACGAGCTCTGATTGGTCAATTCCAGAAAAGTTTGAGCGTGGCCCGTGCGATACAAACAAGGAAACCCCGTGTGGTACAAACCGGGAATTCCCCGTGCACGTAGTGCACTGGTCAACGTAAACCTAGCGGGCGAGGATCGGCTTTCGTGTCCGGCCAAGTCCGGCATAAATTTCCCTTTCTTAATGCAAATCTGTCGTTTTTGTTTTCTTTGTGTCTTTCTAAAGGGTTGTGATAACCTACTCTACTCGGGTGGTATTTTCGTGCGCGCTCGCTAGTACGTAACGTATATACACGGCGGCGATCTGGCACTGCGTTATTTCTACCGTAGCGGGTCTAAACAAGACGCAAGATTCCTATTTTGGGGTATAAAATGTTGTCACAGTGGTAATACACTATTTGAAACGCACCTATACGAAGTACCTTTCTTTGGCGACGCTAGGGAAAACAGCATCTCTCGATAAACAGAGATAAATACTTAGATCCTGAGGGGGTGCCTTAATTCCGACCTACCCCTAATTCCGTACTAGTTTGAAAAATCCTGGTTGCGGCGTTATGCATGGGAGCACGTGCCTAAAAATAACCACAAGAATGGACAAAATTTTTGTGATGATGTCCGTAATCTCACAAAGTTTGTTTTAGTTCGTACACTCCGACAACAGACGAGTGAAAAATCTGTTTAAATTCGACGCTTGTTCGTTACCGTTACCTCAGAAGGGAGTTAGTCACGAAAAGGAACTTCGCCACGGAGGGAGTTTGGGCATTGGCCCGTCAATAATTAACTCGTTCCCCGGACAGTCTGCCTCGCCCAGCATGATCTCCTTCCCAGGATCGTCTGTGTGACGAACCCAGGCGCCAGAAGCCATCATGCGGCTGTATAATGTATTGCACAAAAGACTCACACACGCATATTCAATAGGGTTCTGTGTAGGAGCATGTGGCGGTCTAAAGCCCCGCGGACACTTTTGTAATACTGGATGTTTCCCAGATCGGACAAGTGTAGGCCGTCAGGCGCAAAGTAGTTTGCAATTTGGGTTGCGTCTCCACAGACGTCTGTGGTCCCATACTGTGACCTTGGGGTAGTTCTGCACAAGTCCCTTCAGCGCCTCCGTGAATTTGTGAAGGCGCTGAGGAAAGTCAGACATGTTAGGTGGAATATGGAGACACCAGATATCTGGGGTACCTTGGACGAGCGCCCGGTCTGCTTTCTGGTGGAAACCCACTGGGTGTACACGTAGCGTGTCTATTATATATGGCAATACCTATTATAAAGCTCATCCTTATTTGGTAATACTTGCGTCAGATACCATTCTTTTCTAATAACTATACCTTACTCACGTACTTCCTAAATAATCAAACATAAATCCATACGAATGTGAGTTACAGCTCAGGGTACACATTTCATCAGTCGTTGATGCATGCATCATATTAGCATCCTCAAAAACAAACAATACAACTTCCTACATACAATACGGTGTTAAAAGCACACACATTTTGACATACTAGTAGTACTAAAACAACAATCCGTTATAAGAAAAATTCCTTTTAAACAAGGTATATCAAAAGGGTTACAAATTTATACTATAATATAACTAGAGGTCCCCGATCTCATACCTTCGCCAAATGATGTTAATCTTTATGACTGACAAATTATAGATTATTCTCCCTGATTTAACAAATAGGGTGCTCATTTCCATTCTCATTTTCATGGATATCAATTTATCATATTCGCAATGTACAGTCTTATATTAACAAACAATGCCATTCTAGCATTTCCTAATAAATTATGCAAATGAGGTCCTAATTTGAATACATTATGTTTTCATAAGATAAAGATAAGTGTTCACCTTGACTTATCTTTCAAATACCACAAGTATGAAATTCCAGGCACTTATCATTACATAATTATAAAATTAATTATGCAAATTAGGTCTTCATTTACATAATCAATATCTGCCTGTGTTTCTCTCGTTCTCAATTACCAATTTCACGAGCTTCAATAGTCCTATCATGGAATGCAGCTGATTTATAGAATTTCCCCATAAATTATGCAAATCACATAATTATATCAAACATCACGTAAGCTACCTACATACCAACAATAACGACTATCTATCAACCGGTTCTTGAGTTATCCTCTTTTGAATACTTTCAAACATATAGCCCTGCAGTTCCAGAGCAAGCCGCTAGGGAATCTAAACTCACGTCACTTCTTCCCCAGCACAAGAGCTACCTACCATCTAAATTTCGTCACCCTAACATGTTTAGATCATGAGATATGAAAACCGGAAGTTTAGCTGCAGTACCATAACAAGCCGCTAGGGGGCCCCAAATCTAATCATTTTGAGGTCTCATCAAGACCTACCCACCTACCAAATATCAAGACAATCCATCAAGGCCTTCTCAAGTTATCTTGTTTACAGACACACAGACACACACACACACATACACGAACGCCTCTGAAAACATAACCTTCTTGGCGAAGGTAATAATTTTATTATTAAAATACGTCGCCGGTGTGTTTTTTAAACACCACCCTTGTTCACATTGTATGTGGGCAAAAAAAGGACATTTTCGATCTGGGGTTACCAGCGGTCATTTACAGTAAACCTGGGACTTCAAGCCCAACGTGCTGGAAGAAAAAACAAACTTGAAAATGAAATTTCAGCCAACGACAAAGTCAATTGATGCCATAGAGGAAGAAGGAGAATGTCTCCCGTGCCCTTATGCAGATCGTAGGGTGGTGCCCATGTCCATTTCCGCAGCCCTTAGGCGACACATAGTTGTGCAATGCACTACAGAAGGGGGCTGGTCCGCTGTTAGTGCTGTGTGTTTCACCTTCCCACACTCTTTCTAATATGTGCTGAGTGCTATGCAAAAGGAAGAAGTGAGTACTATTTCTAAAGTCTTTGGTATGACCCGCCCGAGCTCACGACCTCCCGGTTACAAAGCGAGCACTCTACCAATTAAGCTACATGTATTGCACCCGTGTCATAGTCATTATGGTGGTCAAATTTGATGCCATACCTCAGTAATAAATCACGGTCAAGTTTAAGATCAATTCTGAAGTTTGAAACACAAATGGTAGTTGTGACATGTTCATTTCAAGAGATACAATCAATCGTAATTCAGAAGAACGAAGTAATTTCCTGGAATTAGCGTCACGTTCTTCAATCAGCATATCAATTTCCGGGAACGGTTGCCCCTAAGACGGTCTGTTTAAAGTCACTGCTTTAAAAAAAACATGTACATTGTATTTCTCAGGTTTTAATCAGATTGTAATTTTCCTAGAAGTGGTTTAGGAGTTCCAAGAATTATCCTCTGTATTAGATCAAGTCCTGACATGTAATATGTTCTGACTCATACACGAGGCCGCGTCTGTGGATGAACAGAATGCGGTTCAGCTTTTTGAAAACGTACACTTTAGTATTTCTTACCTTTTAATCAGCTTGAGAGTTTTGAGAAGTGGCCCTACAAGTCGGAGAATGTTAAGTCAAAGTGCCGGTTTGATAAAGTCACAATATGTAATATGTGGTTTGACTAATGAACGAGCTAGACTGTACCTAGTCTCTGGATGACCAGAGTAACCAAGGTAAGTTTTTAAAAAAACGTACATCTCGTATCTCTCGTGTTTTAATCATTTGGAGATTTTCCAGAAAGTGCAGTGTACTTTGAAGGATTCTAGGGCAAACTGTCGGCAATTGATGGAAGCCCAGTAGTATGTTCTGACTGATACCCAAAACTGTATCTGTAGATGATGAGAGTTAGTTAACCAGTTAATTAAGCTTTCTGAAAATGTTCACTTAGTATTTCCCAGATTTTCATCAAAGCTTGCAATTTTCCAGGGATTGAGCCGGACGTTTTGCTAGCAAGTTAAAGTCCCAACATTAATCATGTTTTGCCTAATCATGTTTTGCCTAACCAGAATTACCAGCTTCTTGAACTTGTGCATGTTGTACTTCTCAGCTTTTAATCAGCTTGCAATTTTCCAGGCGTTTGGTCGGAGGATTGGCGTCTAAAATGACTGCTGCTGCTAGGAAGAAGAATTTTTAACATTTAATATGTTTTGACTGACGCACCGGGCTGTGTCTGACCAGAATTATCAAGTTTCTTAACCCTTAAATTTGTGCATCTCATACTGCTCTGCTTTTAATCAGCTTGTAGTTTTCCAGGAATTTGGTCGGAAGTTTGTCGTCTAAAATGACTGCTGTTTGTTGGATTATGAAGTTTTAACATTTTATCTGTTTTGACTGACGCACTGGGCTGTGTCTGATCGGAATTAACAAGCTTCTTAAATTTGTGCATCTTGTCCTTCCCAGCTTTTAATTAGCTTGTAGTTTTCCAGAAATTTGGTCGGACGTTTGTGGTCTAAAATGACTGCTGCTGCCAGGAGTCTCAACATTTGATCTGTTTTGACTGACGTGCCAAGCTGTGTCTGACCAGAATTAACAAGCTTCTTAACCCTTAAATTTGTGCATCTCATACTGCTCGGCTTTTAATCAGCTTGTACTTTTCCAGGAATTTGGACGGAAATTTTTTCTCCTTAAATAACTGCTGTTTGTGGAAGTATGAAGATTCAACGTTTTATCTGTTTTGACTGACGCGCTGGGCTGTGTCTGATCAGAATTAACAAGCTTCTTAAATTTGTGCATCTTGTCCTTCCCAGCTTTTAATTAGCTTGCAATTTTCCAGGAATTTAGTCGGAAGTTTGTCATTTAAAATGACTGCTGTTTGTGGACGTATGAACATTCAACATTTTATATGTTTTGACTGACGCGCTGGACTGTGTCTGATCGGAATTAACAAGCTTCTTGAATCTGTGCATCTCGTATTTCTCAGCTTTTAATCAGCTTGCAATTTTCCAGGAATTTAGTCGGAAGTTTGTCGTCTAAAATGACTGCTGTTTGTTAAATCATGAAGATTCAACGTTTTATCTGTTTTGACTGACGTGCTGGGCTGTGTCTGATCAGAATTAACAAGCTTCTTAAATTTGTGCATCCTGTCCTTCCCAGCTTTTAATTAGCTTGCAATTTTCCAGGAATTTGGTCGGACGTTTGTGGTCTAAAATGACTGCTGCTGCCAGGAGTCTCAACATTTTATCTGTTTTGACTGACGTGCCAAGCTGTGTCTGACCAGAATTAACAAGCTTCTTAACCCTTAAATTTGTGCATCTCATACTGCTCTGCTTTTAATCAGCTTGTACTTTTCCAGGAATTTGGTCGGAAGTTTGGCGTCTGAAATGACTGCTGTTTGTTAAAGTATGAAGATTCAATGTTTTATCTGTTTTGACTGACGCGCTGGGCTGTGTCTGATCAGAATTAACACGCTTCTTAAATTTGTGCATCTTGTCCTTCCCAGCTTTTAAATAGCTTGCAATTTTCCAGGAATTTGGTCGGACATTTGTGGTCTAAAATGACTGCTGCTGCCAGGAGTCTCAATATTTTATCTGTTTTGACTGACGCGCTGGGCTGTGTC
This sequence comes from Branchiostoma belcheri, assembly GCF_001625305.1. NCBI lineage: Eukaryota > Metazoa > Chordata > Leptocardii > Amphioxiformes > Branchiostomatidae > Branchiostoma > Branchiostoma belcheri. The sequence goes on along the minus strand of NW_017803490.1, from coordinate 7,479,956 downwards.
TGATCAGAATTAACAAGCTCTGAAGTTGTGAATCCCGTACTTCTCAGATTTTAATCCTGTCGCAATTATCCCGGAAGTGGCTCTACAGTTCCAAGGATTCTCGTCTATAATGACTGCTGCTAGCGAGAATGAAGTCCCCAAATTTTAGAAGTTTTGACTGATGCACCAGACTGTGTCTGACCAGAATTAACAAGCCTTTTAAATGTGTGCATCATTTAATCACCTTGTAATTTTCTAGGAATTATATCAATAGTTCGTGGAATTCTCGTCTAAAGTTACAATTTTGGCTCATGTCCCAAGTTTTGATATACACTAGACTGTATCTGTGGGTCCACAGACACAGTCTAGTATTACTCTGCATTTTATTAGCTTGTAATTCTCCAGGAAGATTGTCCCAACAGTTCGTGAATTCTCGTCTAAAGTTACCGTTGTTGGCTCATGTCCCAAGTTTTGATATCACTAGACTCTGTCTGCGGGTGGCCAGAATTAACAAGGTTTCTAAATATGTACATCTCGTACTCTTCTGCATCAAATTAGCTCGTAATTTTCCAGGAATTGTCCCAATGGTTCGGGGAATTCTCGTCTAAAGTGACCGTTGCTGGCTCACGTCCCAGTTTCTGTTCTAACTGATACATGATGGAGTGTATGGCTGTGGTGTATGTCTGCGAATGACCGGAATGATTAAGTTGATCTAGTTAGAGACAAGACTCAATCTTGTGATTTGTAAGTCCTAGCGTTTGATGCTAATGTTGTTTCCTTCATTGTGACTAAAAGGTAATATTTGTTAGCAACGCCCTTCCTAATATTTTGCCCAAAGCATCTGCCTTCCAATATATGTACGTCAAAATTACGTCGATACACGCAATTTGCACGTCAATACGTGTAATAGGAACGTATTTCCCTCATCGCCCTTTTCCAACAATATAAAGCTTTATGAAGCAAGTTTACACTGTAATTTACAACACAAGAAATTGACATAGCTTTTCTATTGGAAATCTCAAATTTTTGTAAAGGAATGAACAATCCACCAGTAACAATGTCCATCAATCTTTCGCTATCATACGAAGAAAAAGCCACAATAAAATGTACCTCGTCTTCTCCTTTACCTTAACTACAAAACTTGCAGATTCTTTGCTCTCTTATCGACACCCTTCATGCCAATATATATTCCACCTACTCCTATAGGGCAAAGCAGCCTAGTCACGACAATACTGTAGAAGCTAAGCCACCCTTCGGCCTGGTTACCGACGAGGATTACGGGATTGAACTTCGAAATAACAACTTAGAGTTGGAGCACCTGTGGGCACCGAATAAATCTTCTATACAGATTTATATAAATGTCAACGATGTATATGCCATTAGTTTGTGCCAAGGAAACCGCCAAATATTATCGCAGTCTCGCTGCTTTCCAGGACGAACCCCAGGCAACATTTACTCACTTTTCATGTTGTATCAGCGTCATTCGTTATTGCAAATATTTACCTTATCATATTTAATATAAAGGCACACACGTCAAAAGATGCCCATAAATTTTGACAGACAGGTATTATGCACGAGTGGTTTCCGTTGCTACGGGCTAGTCATCTCGTAGCTAGCAAAGGTTTCTAATGGCACAGAGGGTTTTGAATTCTTAAGATTAATAGAACATCCTTCGGCCTTTCTTAAAGACGAGTCAGAGACTAAAGGAGATTCCACAGGATGTTGAATAAGCAATGGGCAAAGCTGAGACATCTAAGAGACTCAAGTAATAGACCAATACGTCAACGACAGGGATTCAAATATCAAAGGACATTCACCAGCAATGGCAATGCGTACTGTACCTACGATTTTTTTGGGGGGGGGATATTTTCAAAATAATTTTCCCTGTGCGAATTTTGCGCAGAGAGGGCTAGTTTTCTGCTAAGAAGAACAGAAGAATTTATATTTTTAAAATCTGACCAAAAATGTGTGACCTTTGGCATGGTTTACCGGTACCCTGTCATTGACTACTAAACGCCTCCTGGACTGATCCACTGAGACCGGTGAAATCCTGTTGTCATTTCAATATTTTGCCTGTAGCTCTTTAAATGCCGAGTTAACCTTTGACATTTTGTATCCAAAGGCGCCTGACAAATCCAACCTTGCAGTGGGTGTAAAGACTTGAGGTTTGAACTAGCAACAAATGTGTTTTAAAGTTCTTGTTCCTCATGGTTTCCCCATAGGTTGCACTGGAAAGGTCATTGACTGATTCAACCCCTTTTTGTTTAGTGCTATGGACCAGTTGCTATGTTACTGGAAAGGGCAAAAAAAAAACAAACATGTCTATAGATTTATCTCAAGGGAAACAAAAAGTAACATTCAGAGGCAATATTTGGTTTGGTTTTGGTTTAAATGCTTCGTGTTCCATGCACAGGGGGAGAATTTACAAATTTTGAGTCAAAATAAAAGAGGTATGTTATAGGAGAGAAAATGTCCCCCAGACATGTCTATAGAATTTTCTCAAGGCAAACAATTAATGTAACAGCGACGATATTTTCTTTAGATTATTCAGATGATTCGTATTTCATGCACAGGGGGAGAATTTACAAATTTTGAGTCACATAAAAAGAGGTAAGACCCAGTTAATATGTTATAGGAAAGAAAACGTCCCCCAAACATTTCTATAGATTTTTTCTTAATGCAAGCAAAATGTAAAAGCGACAGTATTTTCTTTAGATGATTTAAATGCTTCGTATTCCATGCACAGAGGGGAATTTATAAAATTTTGAGTCACATAAAAAGTGCTGACGCATCAAAGCAGCTCAATTATGATACGTGCATGCCAGTGACGGGTATATCAAAGGATATTTATTAAAGATGTGGCGTCTCCTGTGCTGCATTCTTAATGTTCAATAAATATTTCAGTAAGCGGCCAGTCTCTTTGATGTTACGCGGGGATGGCAATATAACATGATTTTGTATTCATTACAAACGCCGCTGGTCAAATGCTCTCATAATTTTAATAAGGCCATGGCAAGTGATTTATAGGGATAACATCAGCGCACGCGAACTTTTATGCCGTCCGTGAAATCCGTACAGGTTGGTAAGACACTTGAGTAAAGAGGCTCTTTTTAGACAACCAAGTCTTTTATTCAGCCGACGTTTCGGTGACCGTCTGTCACCTTCCTCAGGGCAATTCTTCCTGGCTCACATTTCATTTCAGCACAGATGTCGCTGCTACAGATGCATTTATGCCATGTTTAATTAGAACAACAGATTGAAGACAAATGATATCAAGGAATTAATGTCTTTCGCCCATCATACAATGTAAATCGCAGAGCCCGTTTGGTAAATGATAAAGATTAATATTCACCGCAGACGATGAGTGAAACATCGTATATTTTCACATGGGTAGGATGGAGAGATTTGTAGCAAACGTCAGCCATAATTACAAATATTGATTTTAACGTTCTGATCCAGGAATACCTAAAAATCCAGTTCATTGACCTTACTGTACATCGTTGGTGAAACAGATTAGACACAAATTGCATTTCCTAGAAGGTGTTACTAGTACCTTCGTAGCTGATGAGGTTAGTACAAATTGCAGCTCAAGCTGTTGATTGTCAGAACAGCAAATTCATTCTTGCAAATCCAACCGTAATTCGATATTTAGAAGACGACAAGCCAAATTGCGTCAGCGCCACGAATCTAGATGTACTCGACTGCAAATTTTACAGTAATTTGATATTTTGTGTTAAGATTTTTTGAAATTATTATTACCAAAAAAACAACAAATAAGTGAACAATGCCTCCCTTAGCCACATTATACATTACAACTCAATATCCATATTTTATTGTCATCATCATTATATATTAAGTATTTGTGTTAAGATTTGCTGAATCTGCAGATATAAAAACAGTGAAGTCAGATGCCATGAATATTTAACTGTGTCGAAAGCGATATCTCACACTCAGAAGCTTTGATCATTTTTTTACTACAATATCTACAAGATGACAAGCCAAAATGCGTCAGTGCTGAGAATCTACCGAAGATGTAGTCGACTGTGACGCGTTACAACATAAAAATGTTACTGTGATTAGACCTAAAATTTGATTTTAGAGATATTAAAACAGTAAAATCAGATGCCGTGAATATTTAACTGTGTCGAAAGCAATATCTCACATTCGGACGCTTTGATCATTTTTTGACTACGATATCTGCCGGCAGGCGCCATGATATGACGTCAGCTCTGACGTCACAACTTCAAGAGCCATCCGCGCTCATCCGTTAACAGGGTACGTTTCCATTAGTGCACCCTGTGCCTTCCAGCGTCCTTCCATCCCATTGACAGTCGCCCCTATGTGCCGGGCCTTTCATACATCCGTTACTCCTTTGACACGGACACCCGCATTTACGTCAAGAGCTCATTAGCATAAACATCGTGGGCTGGACAGGTCCATTCTGCCATATCCTTGGGGGTAGTAATATTCTACAAACATTATTTACGCTTCATTTCTCTCCTTGATGGAATAAAAGAGGCATCATACAAATTGAAGGATACGTTAGACATTTTCACATGATGCCACTGATGATATTTTATGCTGAGAAACCATAGGGGAAAAAAGGGACACCCCTGCGTGTAATAGATGGACGCGCCCACTCATCTCCGGTCGGGGTTTCCATTAAGCCTCTTTATTACCCGAGGAGAAGGCCAGGGCGCGTGACTCTCTCCCGCTTTCCCGTCCCAGCCATCGAACCGCCAATCATCCCAATTTTCCAGCAGTCCACCTTTTCTTTCCCCTTAATTTCCGTAAAAAAAAAGTACCAACGCATTTCTGTCGCTAAAATCGACGAGAAGAGAACTAGATGAAGACGTCGGCGATCTGTGTGTGCGTCCTGGCGCTGGCCATATGCTACGTTTTCGGCGTCGCCCGAGCTGCCCCGGTGAACAAAGGTAAGTACGCTCTGATTACGGCCAATACAAACAACATGTTAGACCGCGGTGCGTTTTTATAGCCTCCGTAGCAGGCTTATAGAACTGGGGGTTTGGTGGTCTTCGGCTGTTTTCTGATTAGCCTACGTAGCAGGCTTATAGAACTGGGGGTTTGGTGGTCTTCGGCTGTTTTCTGATTAGCCTCCGTAGCAGGCTTATAGAACTGGGGGGTTGGTGGTCTTGGCTGTTTTTCTATTAGCACAGTTAGCGGGGGTAATTCAACCAGGCCGGCTATGTTGTCTATATGCAATCAGAAAATAGCACAAAAAAGCTTTCAAAGACCCTGAAGACCCCCAATTTTTGGCATGCTATGGAGGCTAGGTGCGTTTCCATACTGGGCGCGCCTTGCCTCCAAGCAGACTCGGTGGGGCAAAGCGACTTTATATTGGCCACCTGTATGAATTAAATGCTCCCTGTATTCATTGTCCACCCTATGTTACACCCCAATTGATACAGGTGGCCAATGTAGAGTCCCCTTGCCCCAAGATTAAGTCAAGCCTTGTCCCCAGCAAATCACTGTGATTGCATGAGGACGCATGTACGCGTTGTACTGATCTACCAACATGTACCCGAAAAAAAAGCTTGCGTTTTCTTCACTTTCCCGTCTTGTTTCTGACAGAAGGATGGTTAAAGAAACATTGCTTGGTCAGAAAACATCACGATCTGTCATTGCAGCAATTGAGGGCAAACGCCTGTTTGCTCCATTCCGCCCGAATACTGGAAATGGGTTAGTACCGTGCCAGTGTACAAGGACCATAAAATTTCAGATTTAGTACCACCGGTGGACATAGACGGAAGCAGAAGAACCATCCATATTTTCCGCTGAAGGATTATGATTGATATCTGTATTTAATATTCTGGACCATTGTTTTCACTAATGTGCCAAAAAATAACCCGTTTGGACCATTCATCGGAATATATACTGAGCGAGTGTTAGTACAGTAAGTGCCAGCACAAGGACCATAAAATTTCAAGAACCATCCATATTTTCCGCTGAAGGATTATGATTGATTCCTGTATTTAATATTCTGGACCATTGTTTCCCCCGTAAAATAACATGCCAAATCATTGAATTCGCACGTTTTCCCCGGTTGAGTTAGCTCCCTGCAAGCGCCTAGGCAATGAAGAACTTTATCATATCCCACGCACGGACTACAGTGCCTTCTTGGAACGTAAATTGTGTCAAAAGGGATCATATGAAGATTATTTACGACAGAAATGCGAAACAAGAGTTTAAGATCACTATTTGTATAGCAGTGAAAAAAGGTTCAATCTATTTCCGCCGCATAAAACCAGTCCTCACATGATGTTTCTCAGTTATCTAATTTTTTGAAGGCATCAAATGCAATTTCAGGGCGGCAAAACTGGAAATATTCTGAACAAGGCAATCTGTATGATATTGACTCATACTTGACCCATAACAGCGCATTTGAATCAGTATTTCATACTTTGGACTGCAGAAACAAGCCCCAAGATGGGTCCTTTATTTTCTGGGTTGTTACCCTAAAAATCTATCCAGGTCCTTCCAGTAACCGCTTTTCGTCAAAATTTTGGCCATTTTCGCTCCATGAATGTCGATATATTGGGACAGTGTTGTTTCAATTTAGTATGTAGATAAGTGGCTGAAAAAAAATCCCGTTTCCAAGCCCTAAAAAACTGCACTGGATGCCTTTAGAAAAGGACCACATCGTCTGCCGTTCATATGTTCCCGACTCAACTGCCCAGTGAAGCAAACGCCATTGGTTCCATCCATTGCGCACCGCGGTTTACCCTGGGTCTTATGAATAGGTGCGGTGAAGTCTTTGATATGGTCATGGTTTGGCTGGTCTGAGCTTGATACCATCAAAACCTGTGATGTATAAGTCTTTATGTTGGTTAAGATCTACTATTTTTATCGCAGATGATACGAAAATGTTGTGTTTTTGGTTTAGGCGTAACGCCCCTCGGAAAGATCACAAAACAACAGTCTCAGGAAAAATCGGTGGCCGAAACACCCACGCCTTTAGGGCCGATTATCATAATTATACATTCTAGTCCCGTGGTAGCATTGTTAGCCACTAGACCTGTGCAGGGACTCTATGCAATATATATTGTTACTGCTATCGAGGTTAAAGGCATCCGGTGCAGTTTTTAGGGCTTGGATTTTTCAAAGCCAATATTCTAGTCACTTATCTACATACTGAGTTGAAACCACACTATCCTAATGTATATCAAACCCGTGGAGCAAAAATTCCCAAAATGCTGACGGCAAATGGTTACTGGAAGGGCCCATGGCTGATTTTTAGGGTACCACCCAGAAAATAGAGGACTAACCTTGGGGCTTGTTTTAAGTATGAAATACTGCTTTAAATGTGGGGCAGTATGTGTTAATATCATACAGGTTGCCTTATTAACAGTATTTCCAGTTTTTACGCCCTGAAATTGCATTGGATGCCTTTAAGAAAAAACAACAAAAAATCATGCGAAAAGCCGAACCATATTTGGTCCGAATCCCGATCGTTTGCTTTTGCGGCTGCGTTTGTCCATTGGCTGGGCCGCGGGTTAGCGGTATCGTCCTCAGCAAGCTACACTGCAGGTGCTCATGAGACTTATTATCATGGGCGGTTTTTTCATTAATACCGGCTTGCTGATTGCTAGCGGGATGTCATCTCTTCCAATATGCGATGCGAAGAAAGAAGGTGTCAATCAGAAGTCAAAGAGCACCGGACATGGAATATCCTATATGTAAGTTAGTTTAGCTGCGTCAATGAAGGTTAGGCATCCAGGTAATAAGATACGCCAAAAAGCAGTTACTTCAGCAATTGGATATAATTTTGGATGGTTGCTTGTCATTTTGAGTAACTGGTTTTTGGCGTATAGTTCAGTTGCGTTTGTCCATTGGCTTGGGTAACGCTGCAACTAATTTTTGAACCTATATTGAGTGGTTTTGTATTTGATATTGGCTTTCTGGTTACTACTGGGATGGACGTGGGATCTCTTACAATAAGAAGAAAAATTGTGTTAATTAATTATAAATAAAAGAGCACCCAGACATCGAGTATCGTAGATATGAAGGATAGATTAGTACCGAATAATTCGAAGACTTGCGGCCAGTCATAAATATAAACTTCACCCTCCGTCACCCTACACGCCGCACGATTTATACTGGTCCCGTGATGATGTCTACATCTTTTATTCATAGTCACTTCCAGTCATGATGCCAGTCTTCATATCCTATACGTTACGATAAGAAAATCCACCCAGTCCTGAGGGTAAAGAGACGTCGACACAATCTTCTCCGTTCAGGACCGCTATGTGCATTGTAGATAATGGCAGGGAATAGTAAAGGTGGACATCTACTCCTGCTGGCCCTGTAGGATTGGCTTAAACGACAGGAAGCAATTTCATCTCTCTCTATCTCTATATATATACTAAAGTATACCACCTTATCTTGAAAGTTCATCTGTGTTGGTGGAAGTCATTACGACGCAAGTTTGAACTGTAATGTCCAACACAAGAAATGTGACTTCCCCAAATTTTCAAGAAAAAAACACCCCTTCTGTGCCGTCACGTTATGTAAATGACTCACGTGGCTCAGTTGGTCGTTGGTTGCAGAAAGTCTGTGGCGTCCCCCGTCTTCCATCCGTGAATAGTTTCATCAGGATGGTAAGACACTGAGTAAAGAGACTCTTTTTACACAACAAAGTCTTTTATTCAGCCGACGTTTCGGTGACCGTCTGTCACCTTCCTCAGTGCAATTCTGACAGGTTCACATTGCACTGTAGCACAGGTGTCACTGCTATAGATGCATTCCTAAATGTAAAATATATACATGTCCCCCGTCTTTGTTGAGAAATGGGTGCAACGCCCTGATGTAGATAGTCTGTCTGATACCTCGTGCAAAGGCATAATGCCACCGTTTGGCATCAAAGTCAGCTAGCATCGCATTTAAGCACGGGTGGCTGGTTATATAACACCGATTTGAAACAAGCTGCCACACTGTATCCCTTGGTATCTAAATGTAGCGTTGATTGGCACAGTGTACGAAATAGGCTTTTACCATACTTAATGATAAGAGCGTCTAGGATTATGTGAGCTGTAATTGTCAGGGGTTTCGCGTTATCAGTATGTTTATCTATGTTAGTCAGCCGATGATGCCAGCCTTAGGCGTAACCTGCCATCTCCCTTGGCACAGGGCCGTGAATAGTTATGTAACACTGGAGGGCTCGTAACGCCAACGCATGTCTTCATATCTGACCGTTTCTGAATGCTGTCTAAAGCTTGGAATAAATTCTGACCGTTTCTGAATGCTGTCTAAAGCTTGGAATAAATTAAGAAGAAAATGTCCATGCATGTTTCGGGGGATAGTCCTTACAGGGAGCTTTTTACGTTTGAAAGTGTGTAAACGTTAAACAAATATGATATAGTGGCCCTAAGCAGAAATGTTCATGCAAAAACGTTTTGGGCGATTTTGTGAAGAGGCAGCTATTGAAGATTAAAAGTGTTTTTTTTTCGACGAATGTGAATATGATATAGTGGTTTCAGAGAACAGAGAACCCTTATTTACCAATGATTATGATAATTATATAGCCACATGGGAAAATGCGATCATAAGTATCTTTCCTGCAACTATTCTTTTGCAACAAAAAAGACCTGAAACACAAAAATGCCATTTTTGTAAAGCCAAACGAATTGTGATCAACATTTTCAGTCATCGTAATGGACAAAACTGATGTGCAAAAGTCCATAAACCAAGAAATATCAGGCTAAAGTTATCATCTAAAAGAATATTTCAGGACATAACATATTTGTATGATCGTACTCTGAATCAATAAGATCTAAAATACCTCCCCTTTATGTTTGCGGCATGGACAAATGGATGTAACCCACAACCACTTACTATAACCAAGCTTTTGAAAACGGTATTTTGTAGAACAAGTGATTGATGTCTTTACATGAATGGGGAAGGTTGTTGAGGGCCGCTGATGTGGTATAAATCAGGTCGACCCTTTATTGTTATGACTCGCGATGTTATGTGAGATAAAGACAGGTTTTCAATCACAGAGCTTCCCTGTGCTTACTGTTTTATCCCCGAGTCATCGGGTGGTGTATCTAATATTCACATAGCTGAAGGGGGAAGCCATCTTCATCCATTGTTCGAACTTGCTGGAACACTCTGAATGCCTCATGACCACTGATATATATTCTGTATGTGATTCGCCACATACATATATTTTGTACGTAGGATGGAGTTATCCATACATGTATTTAACTTTGTTAGACCTTTAGTCGTAGAAGACCATATAAAAGTCCCTGTACTTTTTGTTGTGTCAATAACGAATCTTATGTCTCGGAAGACACTGGGGCCTCTAAGACTAACTCTATAGTCTAACTCTACCACAGTACATTAGCTGTTGTCTTTACTTAAGTCTTGTCATGTGTTGTAATAAAAAACTGACGGCTCTCGGTGGCAAATGTGCAAATTGGCGCACCAAATCTGTAATGTTTTTTTTTGGCACACAGATGGACGGATAAGCCAATGAGCCTCAGTGGGCGTCACTCCACCGTACATATTGTCTTGTAAGAAATGTCTATATAACTTCAACTTTAAACCTAAATTCTCTGGCCTTCTGAAGTCATTTTCTTGAAGCATGCAAGAGCCAAGATTTGAAATCCAGACTTTCTTTCCATAAAACAGGGTTGCTGTCAAATCCACCGCGCACCGTTTTCAAAACGTAATTATATCCTGCAAACGCGACTCGGTAACAAATGAGTCAGGGTAATAGGTGTTATTATCATTGTAATAAGCGATATTTGTCATCTCTTCCCCTTGGGATAAGGCTGTCACCATGTGTGTTTTAGGCGGAGATGATTTAATATTTCAACGGCTATGCATAACCGATGAACCTGCAAAACGATATGCCGCAGCACGACACAGCATAAAGCGGCACAAACAACTGCAAAAACAAAGAAAGCTATCAAATTTTTATTCCCAACACTCATCTAACATGTAAGTTATATGTGGTTTAGGCAGGGATGATTTAATATTTAATCGGCAATACATAACCGATGTACGATAGCACGACGCAACATAATGTGTCACAAACAACTGCAAAAACAAAGAAGACAATAAAATTTTTATTCCCAACACTCGTCAAACAAGTAGGCAGTATACGCTTATGATTCACGTCAAAGCCATAATCCTGTAAATGACAATTTAATCTAACTTACGTTTGTGGGGCAAATATATGACGCACTCTGCAGATTGCAGACAATTGACCTTTTGTCATCCCTTTTATGGGTAAGAAGAATTTGTTTAGCGTACGTCAGAAGAGAAAGGATCAAATACATCAAAAGTGCTATAGAAGAAGCCAATGGTGTTTGAAACATATGGTTTGTGTTTTTGATCGCTCTTAGATAACATCGCCATAACATGTGATAGCTTATTTCAAAGGAAAGGAAAATGTCAAATATCCATCGTGAAATAAATTCAAAAGACGTTTGGTTTTAAAGCTTTGATATTATTACTGATCTTCAGTAGAGGTGGGCGGTTTTAAATGTTCACTTGGGGCCTAGACACATATGCCAAACGATCGCACTGAGGACATTCTTGCGGGAGTCTTGCGTGTGTCCTGCAAACTTCATCTGTTTTGTGACTGAAAAAGCTTTCTTGGATTTTTGACTTTTTGGCTGGTTCTGCCAGAAATTTCTACAACCTATGTATCTGTACTTGTAGAGCCGGTTTAACTGCCCTTCGGCGTAACTCACCAGCTTTGAAATCACACCACGGCCTACAGGGTCTTTACTCTAAACTAAAAGCGTCCCTTTGTGACCCTGAACAAACAAATCACAAGGTAACCTCCTGAGCATATGTGCCAGGAAATGATACTGCAGACACCTGTATAGGTACATTCCAGGAAGTCATGGGGTCGTAGGCGTTTGGCGTAACGACAGAGCGTTCGGCTCGGAACCAAGAGGTCCCGAGTTCGAATCCAGCGCCCTTGGGAAAGGTGCACCCAGGTGAAAATGAGTATACCTGTTGGCCATTCATGCGTTTGTCTGATGTATTGTGAAAATAAGAGTGTTCCACCAGCAGAATAAATGTTGGAGCAGAAAAAAAACACGTCTGTGTATACTTGCAATATGTTACCAAGCAATAACAGGCATTAATATGTTAACGCGTTTTAGCTGTGCAAACTCGGCGGGGCCGTTATGTGCTAAACATGACGTTAGCGGGGAATAATGACCCACCTGGTGCCGTTTCCGGTCTTATGACGTCTCCGTGGGGAAATTAGCGTAACGTTAATACTTTATTCATTTCCGTGATACGCGCATAAGGTGCGTCCAAAAAACTGTTTCTATATGTAAAGACGTCATCTCCAACCATCTGTATCTGTATCTGTATAGCCGGTATAACCGCCATTCGGCGTAACACACCAGCTTCGCAGGCACACCGAACGACTTGTTACACTAAATCCTTGCACATTTAATTGCAGGAGTTATTAAGCTTTCTAGTGATGTTGCCCCAACTGTGGCAGGGCTCGAAATACCCATGTGCAATGTGCAAAATGCACATGATTTTCAAAATTTGCACTTGAAATATTTTGAATGTGTAATTTTGTACCTAGAGTAAGAGGGGGAATGGGGCATTGATGGCAAAGAAGCAAAAATTACTTGGAAATTACACTCCCAGCCCTAATGACAGACAACACTTAAACTCCTGTTCTGAAACCACAGGATCTTCTTGACTAAATTGCATCATAATTGTCTTTTGTTTCTTCTTGGACTTCCAAAAAATTGTCTTCACTTATTCGCATATCAATCAATATAATAGTTCATGCTTATAAAAATTTTGCTAATGTGCAATTTTGGACATACCTGAAAAAAGGTATTTCGAGCCCTAAAGGTGTGTCCTGATAGAAAACGGTTTCTGTCGGTATTGACGTCATCTCCAACCATGCAGATCTTTTGGTGTCTACAAAAATATGACGAATAGCAATAATAGGTTTATTGCAAATCCTTGCCGAGGGCAAATTGTAAATAACAAGGATAAAAGAACATTGAGAGTACAAAATGCCGATGAGCTTTCCGCAAATCAGCTAATATATTCCACAGAGAGATGGTTGTATGAATAAAGGCTTTCTTTGACTCATGTAGTCTTACAAATATTGATTCTTTTTTTTAACGGAACCATCCCACGCATTAACTTTCTGGTCACCATGTGGCAAACGTAGCGCATAAATAAATCATCGTGATCTTAACTAGTTTGAAAACCACATCAATATAGCAACAGTGAGGCCTAGGAAAAATGTGTTTCCTGTTTCCCGACCGACCCTAGAAAAACTGCCTACCCTAGCCTTTTTTGTGGATCCCTGCAAGGGACATAAATTTTTCGAGCTGATTGACCTTTTCTAGCTCCTTGATCTGACACCTGAGTGATAAAACCTTGTACAATCACTTTTTCAAACTTTACAATGTAAATAAAAGTGTCCTCATGCAATCTTTACTTTGTTAAACTGTATTGTACAAGTTGGATCGCTAGAGATCACCTAAGTCTAAAAAAAAAAAGATAATCCCAACCTACCGACGCTATTTTTTTCCAGGACTGAAACAGGAAACACAACATTTTTTCTTACGCCTAACGATCAGCACATGATATCCTACGTCAATCCGTCCTAACCTTTTGTCACCTGCAGTCCCAGTACAAGAATTACCGGTTCCTCAGAGCTTTAGATGATGTATGGCGGCAATCCCGTCTACATCATCCCAGTATTTATCTTTAATTACTCTGACCTTTTCCGACCTTTCGAATATGGGAAATATAAGAAGGGGATTAGGGTAAACCACAGGTGGCATAGAGGAAAAGATAAACTCAGAACCATTTGATATGAGGATAATGATTTTAATGTAAGTGCCTCTGATCTGACACTGCACCTTGCAGGAAAAGGAATCTATTATTTTGTCATGAAAGTTCATCTGTGTTGGTAGTAATCATTTTGAAGTGATTGGTCATTAATTATCCTGATGAAGGCGACAGTGGTCGCTGAAAATTTGATCCCTGTAAATAGTGTGTTGGAATACATTTTAACGTTTTACTAGAATCTATTATTTACTTTTACACTTACGTAACCAAAACGTATCTTTAACTACAGATCTTGTGTAATGTTTAATCATTGTCTTAGACCAAAGTCTGAAAAATTTTAGTAAAACCGCTCAAAACCACAATTGACCAAGATATAAGTGTTAAGAAAGGTGCCCCTGACATGAATGTCTGTTCCTTATTTTTCTACAACATGCACATGGCGAGAAAGCTGCCATGAAGCAGTTAGGACAGCTCAGTGAAACGATGATGTGTCAGATGATAACACAGACTCAGGACTATTCGATCCACCAATAAGGCTGCTAAAAACTAACCCTGACACTACAGTTTGTAGAAAACGTAACCCCCATTCGCACAGCCCTGTACACAAATGGTCCCACAGAGACTCATAAGTATTTGACCCACTAATAATAGTGGTAATGAAAGTGTCCCTGACATCCATGCGACCAGAACATTAACGTTGAGTGTCTACTTTTATAGAGTCTGACTCAGAACCATTTAACCAGTCGGCAAGAGATCGAGTTTTAATGAAAACGTCCCTGACATCCCTTCTTGTAACTCAACCTACGTGGCCAGAACATTAAAAACCAATGGTGGGTCACAACATAATGGCTTATTTGACCCAATAATACGACTTGTAGGAAAGTCTACGCTCTTAGAACGTTGACGCAAGTCATCTACTTTTATTGGGGACAGACTCAGAACCCAGCGATAAGCACCCGAGTGTGAGAATAATGAGAATGTCCCTGACACCACTTCTTGCATTGATCCAGCAATAATAATGCTTTAACCGTCCCTGACAGCATGACTTGTATTGGTATCTACACGCTACAATTATTAAAGTGAAGCATCTCATTTTATTAGGACAGACTCAGAACCATTGGACCCAACGGCAAAAATCTACTTTTAATGAAAATGTCCCTGACATCACTTCTTGCGTTGACCCAGCGATAATAATGGTTAAACCGTCCCTGACACCATGATTTGTATTGGTGTCTACACGATAAGAGACAGAATCAGAACTTTTTGACCCGACGGCAAGAGATCTAATTTCAATGAAAATGCCTCTGACATCTCTTCTTGCACCTCAAACTACCTGGTTAGAATATTGAAAAAATAAATAGCCAGACGATAATATATTATTTGACCCGCAATGCCAGAAGTGAGTGCTAATGTAAGAAGAAATGCTAGAAGAAAATTAACACAATCAAAACGTTAACGAAAATCGTTTCCTTATCGTTGACGATGATCATCGTCATCGTAGGTTGTTGGGGGGAAATGTTAGCCTCTACCAGGCTTCGGGAAGCGGCTGGAAAGTGTAGAATTCGGCCAAATAGAGGGATAGCATGCAAAGAGAGTTGGTCTGCTGGAGAAAGCATTTTGCCGCTCCCGAATGTTTGCTCCAGCAGCACCAACTCAGCCTGTGTCCTTTCTATCATATGCCCGCCCTCTGCAACAACGGACTCTCAACTCGCACCAGGGAATGAGATACTTTCATACCAGTGACACGACCTGCTGTGTAAAAATGTGATCTTGACATGGCTTTCAGCTTCTGCTCACTCAAGAGGAGACATCTGCCCACTTTTCCCACATCTTTCCCTCTCCTTTGATATACACACTTTCGGACTCTTCTCTAGCATTTCTGCCAGACTTCAGGGACATTGAAGAGGATCAAAGAGGCCCGTAGCATTAGTGTATCCAAGAACATGTGTATTAAAGACCCGCCTGCTCACACAGCAGAAGCACCGGTTGACCCAGAGATGTGGCCCCAGACACGAGAACATTCTGGCGGCTAGGGACCGCATGAACTGTACCAAGTACTGGTAAATGGACTGATAGATATCATATCAGGTTGATATATTCCAATCTATGCTAATTCTAGATTGTAATTTGTATGTTCTTATATTGTTCAGGTCTAAATGTGTGTCTTGTTTATACTTGTCTTGTTTGAGGGCCACAACACCAGCCCCCGCTGTCTGTGGACTACGAGTTTTGTATAGTTTGCAATTTCTAGCCTCTACCAGGCGTGGGGAGGCGGCTGGAAAGAATAGAAATCAGCCAAATAGAGAGATAAGCATGCCAAGGGAGTTTGTCCGTTGAGAGAACAGTTCGCCGTGCGGCAAACTCCCTTGGCATGCTTATCTCTCTATTTGGCCGATTTCTACTCTTTCCAGCCGCCTCCCCAAGCCTGGTAGAGGCTATACAATTTCAACAAATCAAATCAAAAGGTTGAGGCAGGAAGCGACCGGGGAGTGACGCCTGTTGCAACCCGGCAGCCATTGACGTATGTGGGCGCTTTGATACCCTCCCACGCACGGCCCAATTACCACCGCAGCAGCGCGCCTACAAAACAGCTCGCAGATGTACATGATAGCATCCGGCACCTCCTTTATATTCCTCTCACACTTTTTTTGTGGATCCTTGCAACTGTTGCAACCCGGTTCCTTCGAACTGCGCTTTAGAGCTTGAAGCATTGTGAGTTATGGTCACTGAAAGTTAAAAAAAATCATGCCATGATTTTTCAGCTCGCAGATGTACATGATAGCACCTCTTTTATATTCCTCTTACAGAACTGGTGCGCCGTATTTTGTAATGAGTGGGTTAACAGTTCCAAATTCGAATTCAGGCGTGAAGCATTGTGGGTACAATCATGCTGTGACGCATTGTGGGTAATAACCACTGAGAACATTAAAACATAAAAAAAAAATCACATGCCTATTTTTTTTTATACATGTCGAAACGTTTATGTCCGCAAGAAATGAGAATCTGTTGACCACTGTCGCCATAATTGCAGGTAATTCAAATTTTACTCAGGAATAAACACATTTCCCACTCGTAAGTCGATTCTTTCTGCATGAAGATACTGTTGAGTAGATGGAAATACATGTACTTGCTTCAGAAAAATTGTAAGCATAGACCGGAAAACCTCGCAGCGTTTGCAAATGTTGCACGATGACAAATTGCAACTAAAAGCTATATCAAACCCTCACCGCATGCGGCAAATGTAAGTTTACCCAAAAGCGAAGCTAAAAATACCCAGTGAAGCATATCTGCTGTGACTGTTGAGATGTTATCTTGGTACTGCAAGCAACTGATCCAGCCATTTGGTACTTCATAACTGATTCGGTTACAGAGCATACTGCCCGATGAAGGCTTCAACCATAACCCCACCATGTATAAACCTGTCTGCTGACATTACAGCTCCGCTATAGAGAGATGTCGACTTACGCTAAAAGGACGGCTTATGCTGGTGTGTGTTATATATAGCATACTGAGTACACTTCGTGGAAGGATGGCCATTATGTGAATGTGGGAACTTGAGTGACACATGTCCAGGATAGTCGGGATCACAAAGTACATTTTTAGATATTTTTGATATGATATAAATGTTATGAAATACTAATAGACTAAGTGAAGATTTCTGTTATTTTGATGGCCCATCGTTGGAAAACAGAGGACTATTCATTTACGTTTGTAAGCAAAATTATTTATTTAATTGGATGAGCTGAAGATACTACATGCTACCCAACAAGCACCATGCTACCTAGGAATATCTAAAAAAAAAAAAAAGATAAAATGAGGTGACTAGTGGTATATATAATGATTAAAAATGTCTAGAAATTGCCTCTTCATCTCTGATTCAATGTTCACCTGTTGCCTACTAAAATTGATTGATCTTACTGATTTCATACTTATTCATCTATAATGTTAGCAAGTAATATTTTGGCCAGCTTTCCAGATCTTGTATACGCAGTGGTGCATTTTTCACTAATTTGACCGGATCTGCACAATTCTGTAACATCTAATTACAACCGTTCAAAGTAATAATTTCCGGGGACCTTCAAAGTGCTGCTGCATTAGTGTAGGGAATCAAGCGTGCCCCAGATTCCTGCCACACGAAAACAGATCTCCTAAGAGGCGAAGCGGAAATTACACTTTAACAAATGATGTGAGAATGTTTGATCCTGCATGGTATATGCGTGTGATGGTGTGAAGCTGAAAGCTGAAAATAATTTGTAGAATTCAAAACGTACAGAAATAGTCGATCAGTCATTCTGTTTCTGTAGAGCTGGAATAACTGCAAGTAGACATATAATTTCTCGACTTTGCCAAAGCATTCGATTCTGTTTCTCATACCCACTTGACCCAAAATCTACGATAGTTTTTGATCACCTTAATCCTTGTATTTGAAGGATGGCTATTTCTTGTTATTTTCTGAGCTGGTATTTGTGTATCATGCATAGTCTGGTCATCTTCCAGTAATTGTCTTCGAAATCATCACAACTTGTTGCAGGTCCCGAATGTACAATTTATTTGCGGGTCAGAAAATCACTTTACATTGTCTTGGGAATGTGGCTATTGAGGTCTAATCCCTCGGCAGTATTTTACGTGAATTTTTTTTACCTAAATACGGCTTTAATAGATAATCCCACCTCTCGTTTATTTTAGTATATAAGACAATAAGAGTCTTTGAATGCTTTCTAGTCACTATTGGAGCTTGAAGTCAAGATCAGACAGGTCGATTCTCATGGTAATTTTCATTTTAGTTTAGCAGGAAGCCGTAATGTCCAGAGGAAATGTGCATTTTACAAGCATGTCTCAATGTACAACTTAGACAGCGTCAATTGGATCAACATCAGCGCATGGACAAATTGAGGTAATTCACTGTAAGGTATAGTATAAGAGGCAATGACTTACTTAAGCGACATGATCATTAAAATTCAGATCCTAAATTTATTGATAGGACATTACTATCTCTCTCGCTTATGAGATATTTAAGATGTGCTTACTTTTTGTTCAGACGTTTACAATATAATTAATACAGATATATAAGGCAATAGGATTTGAAACGACTTGTCATGTATATATAAAGGCAATTGGAAATCAAAGGACACACTAATAGAACCTAGGTACATTAAAAAATGTCTTACAGTCGCTAATGGTTAATGGAAAAATTTAGGCCATGGACCTCTTCTAAAAGGGAAAGAAAGAAAGCTTTCTGAAAATAGGCCGATGCCTTTATGGGTGCACAATGGGGGCCCATTATGATGTATTCCCAAGCATCGGTTGACCTGGTTGAATCAATCAAGATTTAAAAAGATAGTGCAAAATATATTTCTTACACCATGGTGTTTCTGAAATAACGTTTTTTTAAATTTATTTATTTAATCTTCAGGACAGCTGGGTAGCCCAGTTCAATTTTGCCGAATTGATTTTCAATGGGGCCCAGTACAAGATACAGTAAAATCAAAGATAAGACCGATATAAACAAATCAGATTCGTTTTCCATAACTCGTGTCGATTAAACAGTACAGGTCGGCTTTCCATTTAACTAGAGGTTCATGACATTTATTAAAGAATCGATGCATATAGTTGAAAGAAATGACCAGTGATTCACAAGAAATTCTTCCCTTGGCACATTCACAGCAATGAGTGGTGATTGCTGTTAGCGTGATACGGCTCTGTAGGGGACTGCATAGCCTGGTCAATTTCTTCTTGCAGAAGCCACTGATCCATTATAGTCTTAGGAGGTCATCCCAGGCAATGCCATAATTTTAAACTTTAAAGCCTGGCCCCTGGGTTGACATCTTAGAGGTGATAGTCATCTAGCCTCGGTAAGATATCGGTAGAAATCGGTAAGATAGAGAGATAACATGCCGAGGAAGTTGGTCCGCTGAAGAGTACATTTTGCCGCACCCGAACTCTCTAGCGGACCAACCCCCTCGGCATGTTATCTCTCTATTTGACCGATTTCTACTCATTCCAGCCGTCTCCGAAGCTGGGAGAGGCTACTATGTTATGTCAATCATTCGACAATTGTGGTAAATCTTTCAAGATAAATTAAAAGGTGAATGACTTGAAAAAAAACATTCAGAACTAAGAAGGAATGGGTTGAATCCAGGAGTGAGCGAGGAAAAAGACACACCGTAACCTCTGTGTGAACTTTGCAATGTCTATAGCTAAATCCCCCAACTTCTCTAGTTGGCTGCCCCCTAGACGTGGAAGCCTACATGGCAGAGAACTATGAACAAAGGACAGCCTCAGGCAGTTCAGCTGCAGAACTTCTAGGCTTACGAATAGTGTTTTTACCTTTTATTGTCGAGTTGTTGAAGCACTCATGATGAATTGTAATGTGTATCACGCCC
Organism: Branchiostoma belcheri; assembly: GCF_001625305.1. Taxonomy (NCBI): domain Eukaryota; kingdom Metazoa; phylum Chordata; class Leptocardii; order Amphioxiformes; family Branchiostomatidae; genus Branchiostoma; species Branchiostoma belcheri. The sequence continues at coordinate 7,459,779 of NW_017803490.1, read as the reverse complement.
CAATTCAGCCATATATATATGGCTGCAATGGTATGTGCGTTGCAAACAATAAACCAGTCTACTAGTGATGAAGAATTGCAGCTTTAGAAGGTTCCCTCTAGGACGCTCTATACTCAGCATTGTTTAAAATGGATAGTTGGCCACAAGGCCTAAGTCTATTCAGATAGAGCTCGGTGAAATACAGCACATCGTCCCAAGTAACGCATTGCGGCTTTAGAAGGTTCTCTCCAGGACTCTCTATACTCAGCATTATTTAAAATGGATAGTTGGCCACAAGACATAATGCCTATTCAGATAGAGCTTGGTGAAATACAGCACATCGTCCCAACGCATTGCCGCTTTAGACAGTTCTCTCCATTGGACACTCTATATATATTCAGCATTATTTGAAATGGATAGTTGGCCACAAGACATAATGCCTATTCAGATCGAGCTCGATGAAATACAGCACATCGTCCCAACGCATTACGGCTTTAGACAGTTCTCTCCAGGACCCTCTATACTCAGCATTGTTTAAAATGGATAGATGGCCACAAGGCGTAATACCTATTCAGATAGAGCTTGGTGAAATACAGCACATCGTCCCAATAATTAAGCATTACGGCTTTAGACAGTTCTCTCCAGGACGCTCTATACTCAGCATTGTTTAAAATGGATAGTTGGCCACAAGGCATAATACCTATTCAGATAGAGCTCGGTGAAATACAGCACATCGTCCCAAAGCATTGCGGCTTTAGACAGTTCTCTCCAGGACACTCTATACTCAGCATTGTTTAAAATGGATAGTTGGCCACAAGGCCTAATACCTATTCAGATAGAGCTTGGTGAAATGCAGCACATCTTCCCACACATCCTGTGTCATTCTGTGATAACAGCGGAGTCCATTAGGCACAACTCTAGAGAAAACCCTGTAGGCGTTTTTTTCCTGCAGCTACGCCGAATCGACATCTTCTCCCATTAGCATAGCGCTTTATCTTCATCGTTGTTGAAAGCTAGCTATAGTTTTTTTTCTAAATGCCAAACTTAATGACCAGGTGAATGCCGTCTGAAAGTTTTAAGTGTCTATCCTTTGTACACTATGCATACGCTTTTTTCCCTGCAGTTGCATCTTCTGCAATTAGTATAGCGGTTTGTCTTCCTCGTTGTTGAAAGCTAGCTGTAGGTTATTTTTAAATGCCAAACTTAATGACCAGGGCAGGTGTTGAAGAGAACGCTACTCAGGAAAAACATGCTGGTTTGGATAAGTCGATGGTGAATGCCGTCTGAAACTTTTAAGTGACTGTCTACACTCTGCATTCGCTTTTTTAATGATGCAGTTATCACCCAGAATGTAATTATACCTAACGTAATGATCAGATGCTGAAAAGAATGCCACTCAGGAATAGAACGGTGAAAGCCGTCTGAAAGTTTTAAGCTTCTGTCCTTTGAATTGTACACTATGCATACGCTTTTTCCCTGCACCTGCATCTTCTCCCATTAGTATAGCTTTTATCTTCATCGTTGTTGAAAGCTTGCTATAGGTTATTTTTTAATGCCAAACTCAATGACCAGGTGTTGAAGAAGAGACTCTACTCAGGAAAAAATGGTGAATATCGCCTGAAAGTTTTAAGTGTGTATCCTTTGTACACTCTGTATTCGCTTTTTTTTCTTACAGCTGCATCTTCTCCCATTAGTATAGCTTTTTATCTTCATCGTTGCTGAAAGCAAGCTATAGGTTATTTTTAAATGCCAAACTTATGCTGAGGAGAACGCTACTCAGGAAAAAATGGTGAATACCGCCTGAAAGTTTGAAGTGTGTATCCTTTGTACACTCAATTAGTTTTTTTTTCTTTCAGCTGCATCTTCTCCCATTAGTATAGCTTTTTATCTTCATCGTTGTTGAAAGCTAGCTATAGGTTATTTTTATATGCCAAACTTAATGACCAGGTGTTGAAGAGAACGCTACTCAGGAAAAACATGCTGGTTTAGACAAGTCGATGGTGAATGCCGTCTGAAACTTTTAAGTGACTGTCTACACTCTGCATTCGCTTTTTTAATGATGCAGTTATCATCCAGAATGTAATTATACCTAACGTAATGATCAGATGCTGAAGAGAACGCTACTCAGGAAAAGAACGGTGAATGCCGTCTGAAAGCTTTAAGCTTCTGTCCTTTGAATTGTACACTATGCATACGCTTTTTCCCTGCATCTTCTCCCATTAGTATAGCTTTTTATCTTCATCGTTGTTGAAAGCTTGCTATAGGTTATTTTTAAATGCCAAACTTAATGATCAGGTGTTGAAGAGTACGCTACTCAAGAAAAAAATGGAATACCGCCTGAAAGTTTTAAGTGTGTATCCTTTGTACACTCTGTATTCGCTTTTTTTTCTTGCATCTGCATCTTCTCCCATTAGTATAGCGGTTCATCTTCATCGTTGTTGAAAGCTTGCTATAGGTTATTTTTAAATGCCAGACTTAATGACCAGGTGCTGAAGAAGAGACTCTACTCAGACGCTACTCAGGAAAAGAATGGTGAATGCCGTCTGAAAGTTATTCGCTTTTTAATTCTTATGATGCCTTGTCACCCAGAATGTAATTATGCCAAACTTAATGACCAGATCCTGAAGTATTTTTATACTAAGGAAAAATGGTGAATACCGCCTGAAAGTTTTAAGTGTCTATCCTTTTTCTATGGCCTGCATTCGCTTTTTCCTATGATGCCTTATCATCCAGAATGTAATTATGCTGATTGCATGGCTTCTCGAGAAGATCGCAATCTGAAGTGAAGTTAATAGACAAAGATTGCACACACGTATTCGTGCTACGTGTGAATCAATCTAATTACGTTCTGAAGAGCTAGGCACAGATGCCTACCATTTACACTGCACTGATGATGCTTAAAACCTCCCAAAGGTCTTATTACCATTTGGTATCTATGTATTTGTCAACGAAGGTTTCTTGGAAACCCAGCGCATAGGCGAAAAAAATGCACGGAGGCAAAGATTGCTACAATACACCTACTCAATAAAGATCAGTGGATACTTGTTGCAACGCAAGTGACAAATCCTTCATAGGGAACCAATGTGTTTCTGTATGATATAGATGTATCCTTGTATCGAATCCGGCACACGCATTAGCTGCTAATGTTTGCTATGGAACAAAACATGACAAGATGACAAGTAGTGAAGAATGGATACGTCAGATATCCTAACAGCGTTTCTCAAAGCTAACTCTTTTATACATCATTCCGCCTCATGCAGTCTGTAATCTGAATGAGGTTGACGGTTGTGGGTGCATGTGATATGGACGCCCCGTTGCGTAACGAGATACCTTGTGGAGCTGGAAACGTTACCTCCAGCCGATCAGGGATTATAGAATTCGTCATAAATCATTTTAATAGTCAGCTATTAAAAGTAATAATGCCAATAAAACACAAATGTAACAGATCCCATTCCTTTCCTATTTGCTTCACCCCAAGACGTCCTTAAAACCACACGTACGTGCTGTGACCACCTGATGCCTCCGAAGTTAGTGACGGTTTCTACAAAGTTATTGTAACAATTTGCTCAAACCGTGCAACTTCGAGATGTTGGGTTCCATCAAACTTTGAGAATGAAATATACAAACCCCAAGACATCCTTAAAATCTCAATCCGTTCAACTTTGAGATGTTGGGTTCCATCAAACTTCAAGAATGAAATATACAAAAGCCCCAAGACGTCTTTAAAATTACACATGTACGTGCTGCGATCACTTCATGCCATTGTGCGTATTGTAACTTGTTGCTGAGGCGTTGAAGCATCAAACGGGGAAATGATCATCAAACGACGTGGATCATGTCCTGTGGGGAGTGTGTGGGAACTGCAGGGGGTGATCGGAACAGCCTCCTCACAGCTGCCCTGCCTCTAATGAGGCGAAACGCGTGCTTACGCGGGATTGCGCAGGATTGATCGACTCATAAACAGCTCTAGGAGCATCTGCTGCACACCGTAAGAACGGCTAGCCAGGGAACCGTAGGGACGTGTGAGGAATGAAGATAAGATGCCCAGCAGGCAACTTCCCAGTTTGAAAAGTTTAAAATGGCAGTATTACATTTTCGATTTGAATATTAAATTTCCAGCAATTAGCCATGAACTGTGCAAAAAAACGGTTAGTCTGTGACAGAAATATCTATTGTAATTATGACCCACGATATTCGTCATGAGATTCTAACTATGCGCACAGCTTAAAGTATACATAAAGATTCTGTTTCTTCATTCTAATGGAATATGTATTCTTTACGCACGTATGCTTGAATTGAGGACTTTGAGCAGTGATTATTTATGTGTGGCAAGAACAAAAGACCGTTTGTCTTTCATCAAACGCTGCAAAGGACAGTTAGAAACCGGGACATAGGCCGAACTAAGTCTGGGCACCAGGTAACAAAAGTTAGACATGCCATGCAGGAAAATGAATCTAAATCATATGAAGTTTACGGTTGATGCAGCAGCCGTTTGGCAATGAAACCCTGACTGCAGCAGCTGTGTTAAAGTCACGCAGTCAATCTCTGACTGCTGCCATCAAACTTGATCTTCCCCTGGAGTCTTCTCGGACGTAACAGCTCGTACCAGCTGAGCTCCTATGACCGGTAGGGTTGGTGGTACTGCCGGGTCGTTAATGCCGGCGTTTTGCTATTATGGGTGATGGTAAATGCCATTTTCGTGCTCCGAGCGACACTGTGGCATCGTGGTTTGGTCATTTTCATGAGATGTGAGAGATGAACATTGATCCTAGCCAATGGCATTGCCGTGTTCAGTATTATAGGCCGTGCTCATCTTGGAATTTCCTTCCTATATATGCCCATGTTTGCACATATAAACCAATTTCGTATCACGTTGATGAAGGTTAGACATCCAGGTAATGGGATACATAAGGAAAATGTTACTAGTTGACAAGTAAATGACTTGGAAACAGTTGAGGAAAGGTGGATACTACTTGAAATGTCTGACAGTTTTTAAAATTTACCCAGCTGCTTGAATAATAATTCCTAGAGATGTATGTATCTGTGCAAAGAAAAAAGCTCTAGGATCAAGATATTTCAGACATACATACGATGTTGCTTGAATGCTGTTGATATTTACATAAAACATATATATTAATCACTCCATTTTTTTTACTTGGCTGGGACGATATTTTGCATGTACCAATATTAGGGTACAAAAAGCTCTTCTACATTCTTACAAAATTCTACATCGTAACCCAATTTGTCCTGTAATTAGTTTAACCCATCTGACCTTTAGAACAGGCTGTAATGTATTGCCAGACCAGGGTTAGAGTATTAAAGGATCTGCCGTTAGACGTGTTGGAGCAAATAGATCATACTGGTGATGGACAGGTTGAACTGGTACTGGCGCTCTATCTACCGTCTGTGGAACAGAGTATGGGTGGATTAAAAAATGTCGCCATCTTGAAAGGGCCAGAACAAACAAGCCAAGCTAAGGGGACGACTGCTTTATGGCTCTTCTGAATGTGGAACGTAATATAGGTGGAATTAAAAAATGTCACCATCTTCAAAAAGTCAGAGGAAACGAGCCATTGACTGGACATCTGATGTGGTCTGACCGCTGGTCAATGATTTACACAGTTGTTTGACAAGTCATGGCCATAACAGAAATTATATCACCGTTATTACAACAAAATCTATACACAGGGGAAAACTTAGTCCTCAGGGAAAACTTAACCCTTTGCCTGCTCACAACTGTCTGAGAAGGGAAGCTTAGCCCAGGTGTATGAAATTGGGACACTGCTACATTGCACCGGTACAGTGTGGTATAATTTCATGTAAGTGGATTGCTTGTCGTGTATTCTCTTTCATTGGTCTCTAAGGCCAATCTAATAGTATAATGATGAAATATGGATGGTTTAGAACCGGTCTATTACATCTGACCTTCCTCTTTATACACCAGCCACAGAGTATCAGACTCCATTAGATTGGCATTCGTGCAAGCTGGTCCACGCTAGGATATCGATCGATCGAGCTGGAACTTTGCATGACTGTATACTATTACTAAGCAACTGTAGCATATAAAGGGCGGCATACTTAGTACATGATTCTTCATTCACTGACCTCATCGGCTCTAACAAATGGCTGTCATTTTCAGGATGAAACTGATAGTTTAGTTTATTGCAAATACGTGGCCGATGGTCTATTGAAAGTATAGAGAACATGTATGAATTAGAAAAAAAATGCAATGATATGGCAGACTTTGTCCAACGTTACACTACATCCTACAACATACAGTCTGAGCTTTAGGCTTTCAAAGTATAAGGAAACACAACATCAGTGCCAATCTTGCCAATACAGATACCCTGTAAGAAATAATAAACAACCTTGTGACCGAGTCAGAAGTGCAGGAGCACATCACACCAGTTAGACTATGCTGTAATCCTTCATTGCTGCAGACAAATCCCCTCACGCGACCTAGAGTCAGATATATCTATCATAATCTACGGGGTTATATAACTGGCACCAGGGGAGGGTTTACATGATAAATGGGAGATATAAGGTTTGAGGATGAAACATGTCTCCCTGTATCCAGATCATGACAGATAGCCGCGGGTATAATCTCATTTGCCAAAGCCTTTCACAAATAAAGCTGTAACTGCGTCATAGAATCGTTCAAACTACCGCTGAAATATCCTCACTGTCAGTAATTTTCGCCGGGGTCACAAGGTGCTGAGTATCAAGTTCAATGGCCAGGTGTTGTGTTGGTGGGTGGCAAGAAGTAATTGGCATTTGCATCGGACCCATTCTTATGCCAGTTCTGTGTAACAGACCTGTCTAGCACGCCTATTTTTACCTGTCCCTATTGCAAGGTGACCCTCCCGTGCGTTACTAAAAAAATTCAAGTCACCAAGGTGACCAATTATTTTAGTCACACATCGCCATCACACTCACACCACAAAAACAGCTTTCCCATCTTAGTCAATTGTCTTTAAAAAGCATTTCAACAAGGTGTTCCTTGTTTGACACATATTTTCTTTTCTTCTTCAACAGATGCTGAAGCCAAGGATGAACTAGTGAAAGAAGAAGACCAGCAGGTGAGTTGTAGAGTCAAATAAATAAACAAATGAAACTTAGAACTTATAGATTCTGATTCAACCAACTACCTTAACCACAAAGTAGATGCATCAGCAAATACAATTCTTCTGGTTTACGGAGCAATGTGTGCATGTCTGTGACGTATTGCTTGTCATGTTCGCTGCCTGCTCTATTAGCTGTTTATAAGAGCTCTCGACAGTAAGTCATAGTTAGCAAAGTGTTGTTCTACTGAAGGTAATTGGCAAGCACCGCCACTAGAATGTAATTACAGATGGCATGGCGTCAATCCGGTGCTTCATTTATGGTTTCATTATCTTATATGGGCTTTTCGACATATATATTAATAGCTAGGATTTTCAAGAGGGATTTTCTTGTCGTGAAGACAACAACACAAAATTATTTGATCAATTTTCCCAACCTTCCCAATAATGAGTAAGGCGGAATGTGTACTTAGATTGATGACTAACACACTAATGTTTAATAATCACTTTTGTAATTATATTAATTACGAAGAACAAATCTGTTTCAGGTTGGCTGATACTGGCATGTAGTGTAGTCATAATCTATACATTCTATGAAAATGTTTTGCGTGGCATCAAGGTCCATACTAAGCAGGAAAAGGCACTATCAATACATTTCTTTCTGAAGTGCTTTATTTACTGTAACAATAGTCCAGAAACAGAGACTCTCATCAGAACTCAGACGCTCTAAGCGTAAAACAAATAATAAGTACATGATGTAGAAGAAGACTCTTCTTCATGGTCTTACGAGACCGATGAAATACTTACTAGTCAAAAAAACAATTTCGCATCTTGTTCTTTGCTTAATTAGCGAGTAATTTAACTCAAGTAATGATGCTTGTACTGTACTGTACATGTATCAGTGATTTGGACAACCCACGCAGTCTACGTGCGCACTTAACTTGTCAGGTTCAGTGTACTACATGTATGGCGGTAGGATATTCTTCTCTGGTTTCCAAAGCCACTTCTGAAGTCTTGTAGTGTCTAATATTACCTGTTTGGTATACCCCCGTGTACCAAACTGTATACGTACATCTATCTGTGATTCGGACAGGCCACACTGTTGACGTGCGCACTTAACTTCTCAGGTGCAGTGAACTACATGTATGGCGGTAGGATTATTCTCTTCGCGTATTAGGGTTTCTAAAGCCACTTCTGAAGTCTTGTAGTGTCTATCATTACCTGTTCGGTATTCCCCCGTATACCAAACTGTATACGTACAGATATGTGATTCGGACAAGCCACGCTGTCTACGTGCGCACTTAACTTGTCAGGTGCAGTGGACTACATGTATGGCGGTAGGATTATTCTTGTCGGGTTTCGAAAGCCACTTCTGAAGTCTTGTAGTGTCTATTATTACCTGTTTGGTATGCCCCCGTATACCAAACTGTATACGTACATGTATCTGTGATTCGGACAAGCCACGCTGTCTACGTGCGCACTTAACTTGTCAGGTGCAGTGGACTACATGTATGGCGGTAGGATTATTCTGCTGGGGTTTCCGAAGCCACTTCTGAAGTCTTGTAGTGTCTAATATTACCTGTTTGGTATGCCCCCGTATACCAAACTGTATACGTACATGTATCTGTGAGTCGGACAACCCACGCTATCTACGTGCGCATTTAACTTGTCACGTTCAGTGTATGTACTCTGGCGGTAGGATTATTCTTCTCGGGTTTCTGAAGCCACTTCTGAAGTCTTGTAGTGTCTAATATTACCTGTTTGGTATGCCCTCGAGCCGTAAGATGCCAATCACCAGACTAATCATGGCGTCATTAAGCGGTGGCTGAAAGGATGAGCAGGGTGTCGGCTAAGTGTTTGGGACCATAATGAGGACAGTGGTGACGTCAATAGGTTCTTGAGTGACGCATATGGAAATACGGCTGAAGCAGCAGATGCATCTTGAAAGTGAATTATTTTAGACCTGTTGTTACTAGGCAGATCTGCCATTTCGAAATTGCATTCGACATGACAGACTGCACGCATAAAACTTTTATTACCATATGTACCATGTTTGGCAATAAATTATATTCTGTATGTATCCTTGTGATAGATAGTTACCACAAAAAGGTATTTTAAATGCTTATGAATTAAATGAAAAAAAAAAACATTATTGCTGAATAAAAAAAAGACTTCTTTGTGTAAAAAGATTATTTTCAACCTGATAAAACTATTCACGGTTGTAGGAATCTTGCTTTTTGGTCCACCTACTTTGCCCTATCGCATTAAATTTGAAGTCTGAAATGATGTAATCCATAACATGTACTTGCTGTGGCCTTAAAATGCAATAAAAAGGTCGTTTTGCAAGCCAGAAAAATGATGACTTACCTGTGAGGCGTCTGCAATAAATCTGAATCCTGCCACAGGTTGTCTCTGGGCAACGTACCCTCGGGTTATCCCCCGTTTTTTTTTTATTCATCAAAACATAAAAGACATAACAAGGACAGTGTGGCGCTGCACTCAAGTTAACAACTTATATTAACAGCGCCACACAACAAAAAAGGTACAATTAACATGAAATATACAAAGTTGACATATCTGTGCGTCGTAGTCCCACCACCCCAAGACATTAAAATGTTAAATTAAATGCTAACAGAGCTATTTGAAAGATAAGATTACATGGTAACCTCCTATATCTCATTGGCGGAAAAACATCCACCAATCAGAGCTAGGAGGGGAATTTAGGCCCATTAACACTTACGTAGTATTTGGACCTCTATATCTAATTGACTGTTAGAAACAGTCAAGCAGAGCTAGAAGCGCTTGGTATCTCCAATGTAAGTTTTTGTTTCATCTTAAACAATATTCTTGGGCACGGCAAATAAACCATGTTCTTCTTGAGTCTACGGGTGAATTCGAGATAACACGCCAGCCTACGTACGCGTGTTCAACGTGCGTTCCTTTGTCTTTGAAGTGGTGCACTTACGTCCTCAGTGTACTGTGAAAATCTAAGGACAGGACCTGCCGACCACAATGAATCAGTCTGTTGATCATGGAAAGTCACTGACCGCATGTATGCAGCAGGAATTATTCTATTCCAATACATTAAATATACAAAAGACCTGCATCAATGATACTTACCCCTCAAACTTACCACCAGTGTGATCTGTATACTAATAAGAAGGCACTAAACTTACTCCCAGTAGAGTGGGAACTAGAGAATACAGACAAAATGAACCAAAATCAAAGCGCGTCGTCTGGACCCCAATACACAATCATATACCAAATGTCAAACAAATTCGTCAAACTCTCGAGCAGATCAAAACAGTACCTAGCTTTCCCGGAAGTATTCAGTAGATCTGGCTACATCCATAGAATTCACCAGAAATTAAAGCTGTTTCAATAACCATCCGATATAAAGATTACTCAACACTTCAATCATGAGTTGCTAGGAGCTATATCACCATTACTATCTACTTAAGCTTAACTGCATGCATCTCATATGGCATTAATGGGGGTAATTTTTTTTTCAAATTACAGACTGAACTCGGAAAAACAGTTTAGTGCTTATTCAGCCTCATTTTCCATGAAAGTCAAACCATGACAGAGAAGTAAAAGCCTTTTGCCTTTCACAATCTTTATGCTGATAATGGTCGTGATTTTGTGCAGTTTGATGCAATTAGACCTCAATTGGCTGCTGCTGCAGTGCAAACAGATTCATTTGCTCTGCCATTAGATGAATACTGATCATGATGATTACGTGCAGTAGAGATACCGCTTTGATAATTGACACTATTGAAGTCCTATGTTTGTAGCACAAAGGCTTTTCATTCGCAGTTTCTTCAAAGATAAGCTTTTTGTTCGCAGTTTCACCAGTTTTAATGGTGCTACGAAGATCCTCATAGTTTAATTATGTATTTAGTTGCCATTGGCAGCACCACTTACATGTACAATTCAAATCTCAGGTCTAATTGTAACACAGCTTTTTCATACGAGAGATCACAGTCCCGTTACTTAGAATAATGACTGATAATGATGATGCAATGATATAAAAAGCAATTATGTATTCCCCAAAGAGAAATTAGCTAGTATTATCCCAATGCTCGTCCTGTAAGCTTGGATGTGGATATTCAAAGGCAACCAATGCAATTTATGGCGACAAAGCTCGAAATATTCTAAATAAATATCTGTATGACATTGAAAAATACATTTTAATCATTACTAATACTTAAAGCATTTAAAAAAAAAACTGCAAAAACAAGTCCCAAGATTAGTCCTTTATTTTCTGGGTGGTACACTAAAGATCATTCTAGGTCCTTCTCTCATTAATCCAGTAACTGTTTTTCGCCACAGTTTTGAGCATTTTTGCTCCATGATCCATGAATTTCGATATACATGGGACAGTGTTGTTTCAACATTTGTATGTAGATAAGTGACTAGAATATTGACTTTGAAAAATCTGATTTCCAAACCCTAAAAACTACACTAAATGTCTTTAAACATGATTCAAACATTTTATCACATGAGCCTTATCTTCGCTATCGTCGATACAAAACCTAATGGTTGAATGTTCATCCCTTTGAATATTGAGAAGAGAGATAACGTTTGTCAGATAATATGTTACGCTACCTCAGTCAAAATCAGATATCTTTAATATGCTCCTTTCATGTCCTACTCAGATATCAGTGTACGTTGGAAAATTTATATTTGAATCACCACAAAAGTGACACCATATTGTAAATAGCTGACATATCCCCTGAATTACAGAATGTAATAATACTCTTCCTAAGAAAACACAATAGATAAGCTTTAGTATCATTATAGACTAGCTCGTTAGAATTATATTTTAGTATTAGTTTGTGTATGTACCATTGCTGTTTCTTTGCCATACATTGTTCAGTTTTTGAGCAATAAAGTTGATTTGATTTGATAATCACGACGTTACAGTATCTGCGTCACACGCCGTTATGTACACCACGCCTGTCGTGATGATGGCATCAGTGCCAATAATGAAATACTCATCATCTGTCTGGACCGTTATACAGAGATTCATGGGGTCGTTTTGAATAATGTATGAGAACTTGGCTGAATGAAGATCCAGTCTATATATATAAATACACCTCCATCAAATGTGCACTGTGTAGGATTTGATGGACAAAACTGACCATGTGTATCGATATGCTCTTGTTCAAATATAAACAAGACTTCGGAGGTCTCCTACCTCCATGGAATATGTAGAGCTTATGTAAATATTTTTTGTGGGGATTTGTCTCATTGATTATGGAAATATTATCGTAATTACAATAATCTAGTTTAATTTATGGTTTTCTAAACTCAAACTACAATATTTTGCATATCAAATTTGTATCATTTCACAATACTTCAATTCATCATTTCCTCAATAATTTTCAACTAAATTTCATACTTTAATTATGCAAATTATGTTGTGATTTGCATAATTTAGAACATATGGTGACAAGACATATAATTTGTTTCATCAATTTCATAATTTTTTCAGGTCCCCCAAAACGGCGAAACCGCATCCACAGAGACCGAGCCTGGCAGTGAAGAAGATGATGGTGTGTTTTCTTTCAAACAATTGGTATTGAAACGTAAGCTACCGGTGACTTTCATTCTTCACGTACGTCTGTCTCAAAGCTGTCCAAGGTCTTGTAAAATAAAACCAGCAACTGGAAGACGTTAGGCGTAAATCTCTACAGACTTTGATTTATTTTATAGCATCTACCTGGCTTCAGGAGCGACCAGCAAGAGTTGGCCAAATACGCAGATAACATGCCAGGGGAGTTGGTCCACTAAATGTGTATAGTTGCCGCTCCCACTGATGTTTTATTCCCAAAATGATCTTCAGTTCTGAGATTCTTCTTTTGTTGGAACAATGAGTGTTTGGTGATGGCAAGCCCGTACAGGCGCCCTGGATGTCAAACTCTTTTTAGTGACCAACTCCCCTGGCATGTTATCGGTTTAATTTTGGGACAATTTATACTCTTTCCAGCCACTTCTGAATCTTGATATACATGTACGTAAAAGCTATTAGTTGTAGTCGTCAGAATTGGAAGAATGTATTATAATTTGTCTTTTTGTCACATGATTAGCAGGAAACGGTGAAGATGATGACGACGACACACAGACAGAAACTGACAAGGAAGAAGACGACGAGGAAGAAACCGAGAAAAGAATGGTACAAGACCAGGGCAACGATGCCAAGATGGCGTCTCTACAGTCTACAAACCAGCTCCCTTCCCTGGACTACGGCATGGGTGCCGAGAATGAGGTGCTGAAGCCTGGACAGATGACCGACTACCTATACAAAGGTAACTTACATTCTCGTTCAATAGGCAAAATAGCCTGATGTGCAGTATATTATGATTTGCCAGGCTCTTTTCGGGCAAGTCAAGATTTATTGCCCAACGACGAGTGTTGTATATATACTATATAGGTTCTATGAGTGGTACAATGTATGCTTTACAGAGTGTCAACTAAATTACGTGCTAAGATGTGGTATACAATTCTGCATAGATGAACTAGGTTCCCGGTAAGAGTTTTACTCATTTGGAGCTTCGCACGGCAGGGTTTTGATACACTCATGTCGTGCAAAACCATGATAAACTGAACAGGAGGCTATAGACAAATGTACTGAGTTTCCACGATCAATTAAGTACAAAGCTTGCTATCATATCGTCAAATACACTACACTTCTCCGTTTTAACCATATAAAACCTGTTACACTTGGAGCGAAGCTGTTTGTAATCTATTGGAAAGATAAGAAGTGCCTTGTTTTGTTCTTTCTTGCGTATCGCTGATGGATTGTAGGCCCTACCAATTGATAGATAGCGATCGCAAAGCCAAAGGATCCCAGAACGCTTTTCTTATCTTTCTCATGCACAGTCGAGTATTCATATGGAAATAAGTTACAATTCAAAGCACTCTGAACAGCGCTGTACATTGGGCGTGGGTGGATGTTTATGGCAACCATGTGGTTAGTATTCACGGACACCCACTGTGAGATCCATATATGTAGCTTTTGCTGATAATGCAGTTATGAAAAGCTCTTGATGCATCCATGATTTTACTTCTCGTAGAGACCAAATTCGTGAGGCCGCGCGCGGAGCTTACGCCCTATATATAGTTCAGTAAAACATATGAACATTAGTAGATTTAGTACATTCAAGGGATTCACAATAAGATATTCCAGTCCATGCAACATTTCTAATGCAACAGGACACCCTTTCATGGACTGTGATTGCTTTTAAAGAAAACAAGAAAACATAGATGTAACAAACAAGGCTAATCTATATCAATTGGTAAGCAAAAGCAATTCAGTAATAACAAAAACATTACAGGACCGAAAACCAAAATACTAGAAATATGATACAACTGAAATATGCAAATGAAAAGAACACGTAATACATATTCAACAGATCGATAAAGTGATTAACAGTAAAAATAAAAATAGTAATAAAACACAACCAATGAGGAATCATAATGACCAAAAGATGATACAGGACAAAATTGCGTTTAGGTAACAATATCATCTATTGTCTCCAGATGACCCTTACGGCGAGTTCGACATTGCCTCTAGCCCGGAGAAGCTGGTTCACAGTATCGCCATGCGCATTTATGTGGACAACGACGTGACAGACTTTGAGAGTGTCATGAACAAGCTGCTGACCTATGGAGTGGTAAGCTGTAGCAAGTTTCAAGTTAATTTATTTTACCAGGGCATACCTCAGATCTGTTGATCTGATGTTCAGGTATCCCTGCATGGGCACACATTGGTTCATTGTAAATAGACTATCACTTCACCCTGACAAAACTAAATCCATGGTTTTTGGATTACCTTAGAAACTGCCTCACGCAGGAAAAAAATATCACTCTAATTAACAGATGGGTTTAACTCATTTGAGCAGGTAAATGTGTATACTTACCTAGGTGTCACCATGGACTCCTCGCTAAACTGGTCAGCACATACAAAGAGGATTGCACATACAGATACCGTGATATTGTGTATAATTTGTAAATCCATATTTGCATGCCAACAATTGTGGTATGGATAGGGCTGACAAGCCACACATGAAGGTGCCAATGGTCATGATACATGGATGCTAAAAACATATTTCTAGATTGACGAATGCATGTTTCTACAATACTTCGTAAACCTTTGTAGAGAATTTACACAAACAATACATAATTACCATGACTACACAACACTTGCAAGTTATTAATGTGGTGGCAATTTCTGAATCGGCCGTCATTGACAGAAGTTAATTGGATTTACTGGTGGTAGAAATCAAGAACTGAAAAGATCTATGCCCCCTAACATCAGAAGAGTAACTTTGTTCCAAAACTCTTTGTTCAATGAATAATACCTATCACGTTTGACTATTCTCTGGACTTGTTGTATCTTAGTGTTATTGGTGCCATATGGCCTTAGCTAAGCGTATGGATTCTAATGGCGTTTATATAACAACACAGATAACAGACAAGGAGGCAGAGGAGTTTGAAGACGCGGTTGCAGAGGAACTACGTCAGATCGTCCTGGCAGAAGACAGAAAGCTTTACCAGGCAGCGAAGGGTGTCGATTTTGTGAAGGACCCAAACCCACAGGTAGGCAGTGTGCTTTAGAGACACAGGGCAAGGATATGCAACTCTCTCTCTCTCTCTCTCTGTGTGTGTGTGAGTGTGTGTGTTTGTGCATGTGTGCGTGTAAAAAAATATCATTTTTCAAAGGCGTTAATGATATCACTGTAAGTAATAAAGATTATTTTGCCACTGTACAATCTCAACATGCAGTTACTGAAGATGTGGCATAATGACACTGTCGATTATATGTGCAAATTTATACCAGAAAATATTTTTAATCTTCATAATATCCCATGAAAGCCTTATACACATTATTGGAAACATAATGTTTTACAGTACAACGAAGGGTTGAACCTGGACTACGGTGACAACTTCCTGATCCCACAGTCGAAGTCAGCTTACAAAACTGACGCCAAAAGCATCCTCGACGAGGCGTCCATACTAGATGCCCTCCAAGAAGAAGAAAAAGAAGGTAATACATATTACCTCTCATGATGCTCTCAAAATACTTAAGAACTAGCCAAGGAGGACCAGCAATAGTCAGCTTTACGCACACTTACATGTACATATCGACACCATGATAGTGATCGCCTTCTCGCATTGTGTGTATATACGCTTTGCTATTCAGATTTTTTTTACACGAAGTCTGTACTGGCCCCCTTTTAAACCTATGTTTTTAATCTACCTATGTGTATTTGTATGTTTGGTATTGTTTCAATTTTTCAATATGTACCTTTGGCATGAAGCGAACATAACAATGAAAATAAATAAAACTATATGATAAAATATACGATAACACAAAGATAAGGCATCTCGGAAGTCAATCCTCGACGAACTTCCCTTATACCGCCTACTACTTATTAGGGTCTGTGCATTTACGTGTAAAAAAACTTAGTTTCCTATCTAAATTAGCCAGGCTGGGTATCAGGCAAAGCACCCACGGTTACTGAGATAACAAACAAGATTGAAATACAATGTGTACTTGCATTATTATGCTAGAAACAATATATTCATTACTTGACTGCTCTGGGAGTTTTTTAATGTATTCCCCCAATGTTGACGGTAAGTTTGTGGGTGCATGTGTAACTTTAAATGACCAAGAACATATATCCTCAAGCTCTTAAATGAGTTGTAGTAGCATCTGTGGTACGTAAAAGCCACAGGCTCAGGTGCGAATAGCACGGCCCGATGATTTTGAAAAGGCCAACGGTGCGAAAACAACGTTAACTTCCGCCCATCTACTCTAGTAGAAGAGGCCCCTTGTGACATCGTGGCTGATGCAATACATTTTATAAGGGTAACGTTTGTTTTGTGAAGCATTGCCTGGGAAGTGAACCGGCATTGCGAAAGCAAACAAGTATTTTTTCTTTGTAACGGAGTGCTTCAATGGAAGGCCTATGCGACCACTTCTCGGCATTGAACTAGGAATGTGAGAGAAACATGGCTGTGTCAAGAGATGGCGGTGAACGTTTGATTTGAAAGCCTGTAGATTGTAGGTTGGTGGGAAACACTTGTCAGGGAGGGAATTCCAAAGCTTGGCCGTACGGGAAAAGAAACTGTCATTGTGAAAAGATTTCGAACAAGGAATTTGGACGAGTTGTGTGAGCTATGTGAAGTATGTCAGGTGCTAAATGTAAAGATATTATTCTTATCTATTTATTTATTGATCTTTGGTATACGTAGGTGGTACCCATTTCACATCTGGGTGGACTGAGGAAAGCCGTGTCATGTGCCTTTCCCAAAGACACAGCTAATCTCCAAGCAGATTTTTGGTGGGGGTAAGACAGTATCACACAGAAGATCGAGGCCTTCGAGATGAAGTGTTACAGAAAGCTGCTCAGAGTTAGCTGGACAGAACATCGTACAAACGCCTCAGTCCTGGAAGAGTTAGGGATCGGAAGATCACTCCTACACATGATTAGAAGGAGGAAACTACAGTACTTCGGACATGTGTCGAGAGCACAGAACATCTCAACTCACATCCTGCAAGGACGGATCTGTGGTAGCAGGAGCAGAGGGAGGCCGCGAAGGAGATGGGTAGACGACATCAGAGATTGGACAGGCAGGTCCCTGGCTGACTGCACACAGATGGCCAAGGACAGAGATGGATGGAGGAAGCTTGTGCTGAATGCTACCACAGTCCCCGACCCTCCAGAAGAGGAAGGGACAAGGTGAAGGTGAAGACAGTATCAAATTGACCAGTCGGTATCCATTTCCCCACCGAAGAGATGTGCGCGGGTGACTGACCATATTCAATTAAGCTATAAACCGCTTGTAAAACTTAGCACGACCAATTTTTGATAGCTGTTAATAGGGGCACGAGGAGGGGCAGCAACACCATATTTAAAAGAAGTGCCCAGCCCCTCCCTGTGCGAGTACCGACAGATATTCGGTGGGGAAATGGATACAGACTGGCCAATTTGATACTGTCTTAACCCCACCAAAAGATCTGCTTGGAGATTAGCTGTGGGCACAGCGTCTAGCCAGGAATCGAACCCATGCCCTCTCGATCTCGCGTCTTCTCGGCCATTTGACGCCACCTGGTGCAAGAAATGAAGCTAAATTGCAAAATGGATCTAACTATTTGCCACATCAATGAATTTGACGCACTGTATTCACAGTCTTATGCCCACCTAGCCCACTTGCAAGGCGTGGGTGTGGTAATATTCACCTTAGCATGTCTCCAGCCTCATGCAGCATGCACATCTATCACGACTCACGTTATTACCCCAAACACATGTATCATACTTACTTCCTAACTTCCTCCCATCAAACGGTTCAGATTAAGAATTACGAGAAAAAGTGCAATTTGGGAGCACCGCTAACGCAAGTAACGACTGTGACATGCAATGCGCAGATTTGTCGTTCAATCAGCATTTGGTCTAGTCACTGCGATGAATATAAATGAGAGAAGCTGCAGCGTGCCGCGTCAACTCTCAAGTGTACGCGCTATACAAGCTTAGCGCACAGCTGCATAAGGCCAAGTGGGTGGTTTGGCATTTTGAAACTGCGTTTTATTTTTACTGAGCAAACGTTTAAGTTTGCTGTGCAAAGAAATCGCTTGTCAGCATATGAATGGTGTTTGAAGCCGCCATGAGGCTGCAAAATTCCACTGAGGGCTCCCACAAAACCGTCCGCTTAAAGTGATCTTTTGGCAAACAGAGTGCATACGTTTTAACATCCATGAACTATCCAATCACTAGGTCTTTTGTATTGCCTTATCCATGTAGAGCCTCTCTAAAACCCACCGAAAGGACAAGCATATGTCTGAAGGCCGATGATTGTATGAAACCTTTCTACGTGCTCACCCAGTTGGTATTGACATTCTGAACATCGAAAACAATGTAAAGTTCAAAGCTTTGAACTGAAGCATCCAGACAAATGACTTGTATTTTAAAGGTTTCAAGCTACAATGATTACGCTTAGGTGAAGGTTGTTGCCCAGCGATTCAAAGGCCTCAATCAGCTTCAGAATTTCACTCTCTAACTCCTCGTTCCCACCAGCTGGTCTCTCGGTCTAAGACATCCGTGGACTCAAGTTTAAAAGAGTTGCTTGAGTTACTGTTTTTTAGCGTATCTTATTACCTGGATGTCTAACCTTCACCAATTAAGGTTAAGGTTTTTGCCCAGCGATTCAAAGGCTTCAATCAGCTTCAGAATCTTATTGTCTTCTCTCGTTGAGGATTTTGCAGGCAACCCTGTCTGAATATTGCCTTGCGTGAGCCGTGGGCGTAGATCGAGTCCTTACTCCTACGCACGGAGGCTTAGGCTGCCATCAATCAATTAAAAGGGAATACAGAAGGCTAGCGGGGGCTGCAATCGTACACTTGCACTTGATGGCACAACGTCGAAGTCAACTTGGTTATCATCACCAGTCACGCGATTGGACAATATCTGTAAAGGAAATCGCAAGATCATCTTCTCATACGTATACTGACATTTACAGTCTATCACAACAACTTGGCTTCCACATGGTAAAGAGAATTGTTTGTGTTCGCTCTTTTTAAGTTTAAACCAACTATACCGTACGAAAGATAAAGCCAGCATATCAAAGTCCTCAACCAACAACCCAAACCGTACCCAGAAGACTCACATGCATACGCATACTCTTCACCCACCTTTCTAGGGGCTTAAATGAGATTTACTCAACCTTGAGGGAATAATATAACTTTCAATCCTATTTTTGTAAACCATAACAACAGAGATAATAATTCGTTCATAAGCTCAAACTACAGAGTTTGACGCCTACGCATAATTTTGATTTCTAGGAAAGCCGAAGAAAGATGCAGACATGTTGTAATGTTGTGATGTCAGCTAAGAGACGAAATAAAGTATCTAAAGTATCCACTAAGAATTCTTATAGTCTTACAAGTTACATTCAAATCAGAAGTTGACGCCTACGCATAATTTTGACTTCTAGGAAAGCCCAAGAAAGATGCAGACAAGGCCAGTGAGGAGGTGGAGGAGACATCAGACGCCAATGTTGTAATGTCAGCTAACAGACGAAGTAAAGTATCCACTAGGAATTCTTACATTGTGACAAGTTACATTCAAATCAGAATTTGACGCCTAATGTTGACTTCAGGAAAGCCCAAGAAAGATGCAGACAAGGCGAGTGAGGAGGTGGAGGAGACATCAGACGCTAATGAGAAGGATTTTTAGAGACTATATTCACACAACCACATCAGAAACAACACATCATTGTTACGTTACAAGAACTTAAATTACAGATTTACAACATTAAGTAGTTAAACTTAAACTACAGATTCACGGCAAGAAGTGGTTACAGAACTTAAGCTACAGCTTTACAACAACAACAACAGTTTGACGCCTACGCCTAATTTTGATTTCTAGGAAAGCCCAAGAAAGATGCAGACAAGGCGAGTGGGGAGGTGGAGGAGACATCAGACGCTGATGAGGAGGATGAGGATGAGGAGCCTGAGCCGGGTCAGGCCATCACTAAGGAGGAGCCCAGGGACGGAGGGGACAACGCAGACTCAGACTTCAACAACGAGATAGACAACGATGACGAAAGGTAAGAGTTTTGATATATTGTGACATCAAAACTATCGCAGAATGGAACTCGCTGTCACCAAACACATACGTACAGTAGGGGCATTGTCATTAGATAGCTTTAAAAATGTCTAGAGTTAGATCTTCAATTGATAGGTGTAACAAGTCGATCGGTGTCATGTAGCCAGCTGCCGAAGAGCGGTTATACCGGCTATACAGATACAGAAATTTTAATTTTTCTAATTCTATTTTCCATTTAACCGGAACATCCAGAGCATCCGAACTAGTTTGTGACAAAGAAAACGACGGAATTTAACCTAGGCCGAACAACAAGCTATATCGTCTAGGCGATTAAAAACGTGGTATTAAAATGGCACTTTACATGAGGCGGTAGCTGTGAGTGAACCTGATAAGTCTGGGTTTAGTCTCTTTTGGCGACTCGATTGTTCTGGTTTATCTATTCTATTTTACATTAATTGCTTCATATGTTTGTACCATTTTAATGGCTGAGTATATTTGTGGGTACTTTTGTGCCTGTAGAATGTAGATAAGCCCCCTTTGAAATCTTAAGTATTCCAGTCATTTTTGCTTTGAAGATAACTATGAAGAGTTTTGTGTAATATATAAAATAGATAAAAAGCAATATACCGTTTACAATCGTATCGACTGACACATAGGACATTATATATGGCTATGGAGGCCAGATGATTTTTTGATACTTAGAAAATTGTTCTTTCATCTGGCTTTAATGTGTTTTATGCATTGAACTAGGTATTCTTTACATATGGCTATGGGTGGCCAGAGATTATCCTTTTTTTATACTTGAATAGCTGTTCTTTCATCTGGCTTTTATATGTGTTTAATGCATTGACCTGAGTCTTCTTTACATGTGGCTATGGATGGCCAGAGGATTTTTTTATACTTGAATGGTTGGTCTTTCATTTGGCTTTAATGTGTGTTTGAAGCATTGACCTAAGTCTTTTTTCATCTGGCTTTGCAAAAGTGATGAGGCAGACAAGAAAGACGACAAGGAGGAAAAGAAGGGCAGCAACGAGGAAGAGGAGGCAGAGGAAGAGGAGAAGGAGATCGTCATTGATAACGGGAAGACGAAAGAAATCCTGAAGGAGAAGCAGGAGGCGGAAGGGGAGGGAGATAAGGAGGACGAGAAGGAAAGTGAAGAAGAATCAGAGGTACCACTTAGTATGGATTTCTGTACATGTCCATTCTTGGACACATGAAGTCTTATACAGCTTTTGGATCAATACAAGAAATGCAACCTTGATGCACAACATTCGTACATGTTTTGTAAGATAAATTGGACCCTTTCTGGCTGGCCAATTTCTCTGGCCGATTAAAGCCCCCTGTTTTGCCGACGTCTACTTTTTATTCAGCTTGCAAAGGAGGCTGCTGGAGACTAGTAAATGTTGAAAAGAGTGAAGAAAATTAACCTTCTTGCGTGTTTTAAGGTGTGCTTAAGATATGAGTTTCTGTCACACTTGTTATGTACAAAAATTGCACTATGTATCGATTGTACCAACACAAATGATCTACAGTATCGTGATATACCAATTTTCTTTAATCTTTAAGGTCATCAACGACGCAGACGTGGACACAGCCGGAGAAAAGGAAGAAAAGAAGATGAGTGATGATCTAGAAAATGAGCTGAGGGAGAAGTACGGATACGTGGATTCCTCAAACGGAGGTAAAGAAAAAACTTCAACATGAGCAACTGCAAAATTTCATTACTTACTCTTGACTTTATCATGACAGTCATTTTTTGGGCTATCAGTTTGGATGAGCAGCGCCCTCATGCAGTCTTGCCCAAATTTGCAGCTATGTCAAATGGTTCTACAGCGCCTCTTTGCGATACATCAGAAAGTGCACACGTCATACAGTACTGCTTCTATGATAAGAAAGTAGAGCTAGTATGTTTATGTTTTGTTCGTACCTATTCACTTATTTCTTTAGATGTCAAGCAAAGTTACATTTGCAACATGTCTAAAATATACATAGTATAGACAGTTCACAATGCCATAGGCCCATCGCTTGCTGCTGAACGTAGGTATAAAAAGGGACATAATAAAAACTCTGCATCATAGTTTTTCGTATCCTTATTCATATTGTTTCCTTATATGGTGACAGGCACAACACCTAATGACGTCACGACTGCCCAGGAGCTGCTCCAGACCGAGGCTGACGGTGATGACGCGCAGCTGCAGGAACCTGACATGTCCTTCCCTCAACTCACACGTAAGGTTTTACTTACAGACACCTTTTTTATTCTTATAAAGTACAGATAAAGGTACAGTTTATTGTACGCCCACACCAATTTAATTTTTGTTGGGCCTTGAATTCTTCAGAAAAAATATCAAGCCTTGAGACGCATGCCTTTACGTGAAACTTAGTGGCCTCTGATCTCCTGTCCAATTTACTGACTTTAATGTTTTGACTGTTTTCCACCTTTTGTTGCTTGACTAAATGTAATTTGACTAAAAGTTTTTATTATGTCTTCTCCTGTGTAAATATATGCTGTGCCTCATTGGAAAGTAGCTTCTAAAGCTGAATGGGCTACCCAGCCGGTTTATGATAAATAAATTAATTGATAAGCCACATGGAGACATAGAAATAAGTCAAGGGACATCAATATAGCCCAGTAACTACTAAAAGCACAGGTACAGATGAACTTAAACATTCATGATAGTACAGTGTAAGATCAAAATTCGTTTTCCATATTTCAGCCGAAGAATATGACGAGCTGGCCAAGGAATTCGACCGACGTGTGGAGGAATACTACAGGAAGGGCTTCCTGAACCGGAAGGAAGTTCAGGATCTTGAGGCTATGGTGGCGCCGTACTGAGCACAGGACATGAGAAACAGAGGGAGGTGACCTGATCATTTTGACCGACGACTCCTTGGTTATGTTTACCGTGAATAAGAGTACAAAATACGCCTGCTGATTTGAGATATACATGTAAACAGCTTACCTACAGCTGTTTAAGGGTTTAAGGTGTTGTGTGATGTTCAGAAGATCTTGCTTAATTTACTTGTTTTCTTAGTAACATTTGGCCATGTAGAGATTCTGTATTTAGAATATGAAGTACGTGTACCAAAGAGATCTGGGACTTTCATTGTGAACATGTTATCGTAGCCTTTGTAGATTATGCACTGCCCTTGATTATAAGATAAAGATTGCTCACGCTTGTTCGAAAATCCAGTTGATTAGAAAGAATAGAAAGAAGAGCTTTTTCAGCGCTTTTGAAGGTTCATCAACTCTTGTTACTAAAATAACTAGCCCCAACATTCTCGATTAATATCAGTTATGGAGAGGTTAAGGTTTTCTGCTTGTCTCTGAATGATTCGTTTATAGAATCTTATTGGAAGCGTGGATGACAAAAAAGGTGTAAATTATTGCATATAAGCAAGTATGGATTACAAAAAAATCCTATCTCGAACATATGTTGTTTTTTAACGGAATGGTTCAATGCAAGGCCTATACGACCACTTCTCGGCATTGAACTAGAAATATGAGAGAAAACATGGCTATGTCAAGAGATGTCAGTGAACGTTTCATTTGAAAGCCTGTGGATTGTAAGTTGGTGGGAAACACTTGTCAGGGAGGGAATTCCAAATTTCAATGTTATCCCGGTCAGCTGTGCCATGCTTTTAATTGAACAGAATGTATTCCATCAACACATAGTGACACTAAGAACTTCCACCTCAAACCTACCTACCTAGTCCCATGAACGACACTGGTCGTCGGGGGGAAAAGGCAGACCTTGCAGCAGAGGTGTAGCCAGGTCCTCCTGTCTTGGGCTGCTGTCAGGAGTTGTGGGACGGTGAGGGACTTCCAGTCCTTGATGATACACATGGTACCACATAAAGCGATCAAACACACTGAATTACACAATCATTTGATAAACACAATCACAATGATCTGAAGGCTTTTTTAAAGTTCTTGGCGCTACCAAATGGAATGAGTGAATAAAATGATTTCTGTCACAGTAATGCTTTCGTGGAGTATTGTAAAAGTTGCACTCAGGTTGCAAAGATGCTGCCGGAAGATTGTGTATGTGGTTGTTAGTAAGAAATATACACTATCAGACGGGTCATTCTGGATTCAGTGGTTATTTACTGATGCCAAATTTTCACAGTTTTTAACACAAAAAATTCCCCGCCAAATCCGAGTAAGACCATTTGATTTACTGGTTAATCATTGTATGAGCTTTGAATAGGTCAAAAGACTATTGGGCAGCCATATGGATATACTCTTTGGCCATCGACTATATGGATTGTGTCCATACAGCTTTGTACGAAAATTGCAATGTCCTAAAATGACGAGTACAATTCAACTTCTGGATCCATAGAATTAATTTTGGCTCGATTCAACATACTCTTAGGAAATATTAAAATACAATACGACACAAATATGTCGCAAATTTGCTATACAACTCAGGTGTTAGAATGAGTTGCAACCTGTTCATGATTTTTTTTTCTTTCTCAACCGGACATTGTCGGTCTTACTGTGTGATAGAATGGACCCATCTGATAAGTCTATGTATACCGGACCACTTGGCAGCACTAGTATTCGGAGTCTCAAAGAAGCGTACACGTAACGGAAAATACCCAAGAATCAGACATCACTGTGCCATCATGGGCGTTTTGTCGTTACTGGTTATCACACGAACCAAGATGACATTTTCTTCTGGTCTTTTTTCGACACCATTGTCTATGGAATGCTTCTATACATCCAAAACAATGTCCATCAAGAGTTTACATGAATATGTAGGAAAACCTGTGGATCGTACAAACTACAAACGTTCAGTATTTGTCGTAAGAAAATTCAAACTCTACTCTGGATCAGTTACGGATTTTTATTTCCGGACGTTTCGAGTGACATCCATCACTCTTCTTCAGCGTCACAAATGAACAGAGAACCGATTCACTCTTATATACAAGTAACTAGAAAAACCGGTTAAACAACAAGGTCCGTAAGAAGCTTTATCATGTAAAAGAACGGTTCACGCAAAATACAGGTAATTAGAACTAGAAAAACCTGTTCAACAACCGTAAGAGTCTTGGTCATGTAAGGAAGGTTCCTATGGTAGGAAATTACCATAGGAAATAAAAATCCGTAACTGATCCAGTAGTAGAGTTTGAATTTTCTTACGAGTATCGTTTACCTGGATGTCTAACCTTCATCAACGTTCAGTATTTGTGATGTGTTTAGGGCATACCATTATGATGAAGACTTGTTGCAGCCACATTTGACGTTGTGTACGTAGATTCTGATTTTGAAGCATCTTACTTTCATTGTATCTAGCATGTAAACATGTGTGCAGTGTGCCTTGTGATGCAATTATTCATAATGGGCATGATACTATAATTGAAGGTGCAGAGAAGAAGACACTATCAAATATATCTGTATAAGAGTTTGGGGTGATTCGCATTGTTTGAAGTCTGGCTAAGAAGAGGACCAAACTTACGAGAGACTTCATTTAGCATTGTAAACATCAGTGTGTTTCGCAGTATGTATGATTGAATATATATATGTAGTAACACGCTTCAACGTGGAGTTAAAGAATACTCTGAAACAAAATATACGGCGTCAGAGTACATTTATCAGAGTTGCTTGGAAGCTTTAGACTTTATAAGCGCATTTGATATGGAACCCATACTTAGTACCCGTGCTTAGGGTACTTACTTTGTTGAAAGAATGAAAAAAAATGGATATCGTTGTTGTCATGAATGTATTATACATATAGATGTATTCGGCAAGCTTAGAAGAATGTAGTCTGGGAATGAAGATTTGTACAGGTGTGTGTGGGAAGGCATTGGAGAAAGATGTAAATAATATATATTTTCGTCTTTGGTGTAAAGAGTAATCAAGAATAAAAAAAATGACGTTCTACGTTATTTATGGCTATTGTCATTGTTTAAAAGTATGTATTAACTTCCTTCTATTAGATTTTTCTCTTAGATGTGTAACTTCGTCAAGTGGCATGCCTTCATATACATACATGTAACCATATAACGTACATCAAAGACACATAGATTTTAGTCTGGCCACTGGTTACAAAAAACACCTACCGCATGGTTGCATATTCATAACCGCCTTGGTTGTGGTTGCATCTTGCAATGCATCAATATCAAGATGATTGCAATAATGGCAACAGTCGCAAGTGGCGTCTAAGGGTCGCAACCGTACGTAGATGAATCCCTCTCGAATTCTCAGCATACAATGGAGATGACGATACAGGTTCCAGTCAAGTGTCCGGGTCAACATCCCTGACGGGCAATGTCAGCTAACAGACATAATAAAGTATCCATTGCAAGTATCTTGCTATGTCACAATGGTTCAGTATGGGGCCAATAGCGACCCAGTAGCAAAACACTGGTATCAAGCATACGATCAAGCAACGATGGAAGCACATTCATACTTTCAAGAGTTAAGTGTATTTTGTTTGTCATCTAACTACCTACCACTGAATTTATTAGAATGGAAACAGAACTTCAGGGATAGTGAAGAGAAAGGCCCAGAGAAGCCCGACGGAATTGTGCACTGGTCGATGTCAATTATTGCCAAAAATAAGAAAGATTACTCTTGATGGGGTGAAATAACTGGCACAAGGAAACCAGAAACCGCGCAGTGTGCCGACAAAAAAACCCCGAAGAATCCAGGTCACTCACATGACTAAGTAAGTACAGGTAAGTAAGTACCCCACAAATAATCACACCCTGACAAAACTCTACCTCCTAAAGGCGAGGATAAAGGAAGAAAAATGACTGTTGCCGAGGTTGGGTCGTTAACTACAGATACCCCGGGTCCCTGTGTTTAATTGAGGTCATGACCCTGAGACCGTGAAAGTCCAGGAACCGCAGGTGGCAATGGAAGGAGAATGATGAAAAGGTCAATTGTCAAGGACAGATTTATGACATTGTTGTCCTACTTCTTGAAATTGAAGGTCAAGGAATATAAATGAGCAGGAAATGAAGGTAAAATAAGATGTTGTTGATGAAAATTGGACGTCCAGGTATTTAATGCATTATACAAAATTATTCTCAAAAATGTATCAAAGGTCTTTAACGTAGCCAGGCGTTTTAGACAGAAACCACAGTCTTGCATGCATCAGCAGTGACTGTAAACTAGTTTCTGGGGACACATGTAACCTAGTTTGATTATTGCGCATTAATACATTATACAAAATTATTATCAAAGGATTAGAAAAGGTCTCTAACTTAGCCAGCCATTTCAGACAGAAACCAACCACAGTCTTGCATACATCAAAAGAGACTACGAACCAGTTTCTGGACAAATGCAACTAGCTTTCATCTGGCAGAACTAGTATGTACATATCATACATAAAAGATTATCTTTTAGTTAATTAATCTGAAATGATATTTTGCAGGATAGTTTCGATTGGGTTGAACCCGAACTTATTTTCGTTTATATAAACTGTGTGTTGAATAGAAACAGAAAAAAATAGGAAACAGCATGGCAAAAATATTTCACGATAACGATGACGTAAAATCTTCAAGTTAATTAACCTGAAATGACATTTTGCAGAATAGTTTTGACTGGGTTGAACCCGAACTTATTTTCCTTTATATAAGCTGTTTGTTGAATAGGAAGCAGAATAGAAAACAGCATGGCAAACGTATTTAACGATTGCGTAAAATCTTCAGGTTAATTAACCTGAAATGACATTTTGCAGAATAGATTTAATTGGATTTTACTCAGACCTTTTTTTCTTTTATATAAGCTGTTTGTTGAATAGAAAACAGAATAGAAAACAGCATGACAAACGTATATCACGATTACCTAAAATAACCACTGAACAGGAACCTCCCTTCTCAGACATACAGCAGCAAGTAGGCCAGCTGTGTCCGAATGAATTGCTCTCCGACAACGCTCCGTCAGTTTTGATGGAGACCACCTGAGGTACTGAATAGAGATGTGCAGGATAAAGGCATCCATGGCATACATCACCTACCCAATTATTCTCACATCCCCTGTGGTTCATTGATGAAGGAGGAAAGGTGAATTAGTCTGATAGAAGTAGGGCACAACACATACATGTATCTTATTACTTGTATGTGCTACTTATGTTAGCCCTTATTGTTTAGTAAGTAGAACTTTAGGATTTATTCAATGTTTGGTATTTCAATTTTGTTAGTTTGTAGTTGACCAGAAAGAAAGTCAAAGGTGTTTGTAAATCTGCCTAATACCTACATGTACTTTGTACATTGCAGGCCCTCCTTCCCTCTTTTGTCTTGTGTTGAAATACTTACTATGCTTACTTTCGAAGGACGAAACATTTTTTGCTTTCTTCTTCTCCAAAAAAATAAGGTCAATGACTTGGCCCAAACGACTGTCACCTTGGTAACCAATTCTGTAGAAGACACCCTGTGGTGTTGGGTTACATTATGTAGCAAGTCCCAAATATCTCGATGTGTCCAAATAAGAGTAAACAGAGCAGTAAGTTTTATAGGCTAGACAATATGAAGGTAAACATGATGCATTTTCTTTGGGATATGTTACCCCTCTAGTTACAAATCCGCTTGCTTAACATTTCTAACTGCATGCAAGCAACCTTCGTTTACATTGCATGATAAGGTGGTTGGTTCGTGCCTAGCCAAATGGTCACTGCCTATTAAAAGACACACGAGTTCTTTTATATTAGTTCCGGCTACCCAGTATCCTATTTCTGACCACGGGTGTGACGAAGACCATTTGTATGATTAATTTCAGATTTGCCTCGTTGATGATGCGGTAAATTGAAAGTCCATTGCATTATCATTGACGTCATGGTTTCTAATATTCTCAACTATATCAATTAGGATACTTCTACACTGGCTATTATCACAAGCGTGATAAAATGCCCTCGTTATATTGGCAGCATTTTCACATTGCCAAGAAGGTCATTTAGGCACATGTTCTCGCTGGCACTTGTTTATTGTATTATCATCATAACTTTGTAAGATATCAATGAATTTGAAATGGCCATTTGGTATATATGGGTATGTGTTAACAAACAAGGTTTCAATTCGGCTACCTTGGGTTCTGCAATGGAATTTCCGGTTTGGATATTTTTTGGCATGAGTTAAAAATAAAAAAAATAGTGTTGGGAAAAGAAACATGAATTGCAATTTGTTGTTAGCATAATGATAGTTTGATAATTTATGTTTTCCTCTAATATGGTGAAATACAGGTTCTTCATCCATAAACCAGGACAGCCTAGGTATACCAGACCAGATACCTTTTTCAATAGGCTTTATTCGTACTAACAAAACGGTGTCTTTCCACCACAGACAGTAGTCAAAATAGCCTATAGGTACACCAGACAAAATATTTTTGTTCAGCAACTTTAGTTAGTGATTACGAAACGTTATTTTTGCAAATTTCTATGACAGACGGTACTTAAAAATAGTCTATTACTGTCCTCCTGGTCGTTATGTGCTTCAGTATCCTTCAGTTCAACGGTGGGAGAAATTATCCATCGATCGTATATCATGGTTTATTGATTCTGTGATGTCCCCAGTGCTGTCTTCTGAGACTGACTGACAGAGAGAGAGAGAGAGAGAGAGAGAGAGAGTGAGAGAAGAGAGAGAGAAGAGAGAGAGAGAGAGAGAGAGAGAGAGAAGAAGAGAGAGAGAGAGAGAGAGAGAGAGAGAGAGAGAGAGAGATACGATCCCCATACGAGATAGCGTAAGGTTTCTCAGACATGTAGGCAAATCACTGTCCGCTCAAGCTAACAATGTTCAAGCAGAGATGCCTGCAAGCAAAAGGAGAGTGGCAAGGCGGTCTTGTGGTTTTGTGTTGTTGACTCAGAATCTGAAGGTTAACGCTCTGGATTAAAATTCCTCGTAGGCTTCAGTGTTGTGTCCTTGGGAAAGGCACTTTACACATATATCCTCACTTCACTCAGGTTAAATGGGTACCTAACTTTGGTTAGGGATTTCCTCTCGGGTTGGACGTCAAGAGGAGTCAACCCATGACCATGTTATACTAAAGATCTCACAACACGTAGAGTGAGTGGTGCAAAACCTTACAGTCTGGTCTCAGGCCACTGACATCATAGAGTCACATGCCAATTATGTCCACAAATAAATGGACACTATCTAAAGTTCCTACAAATACAAGCGTAGAAATTGTGCCAAATATGTTGATAATTATTCCTATCTATTAGCCTATTTTGTGGAGAAATTATGAGAAAAAATACTGTACTATCATTTTGCTTGTCAGTAGGGATAGAACATGCCAGCTGCCTTTCTGCCAAGGCCAGATGCTGACCCCTTAGTCCCCCCAATTACTAGTACTACTCTCCGGGTATCATCATCCTCCACTATAATCTAGACGTCCTTTAGGCTAACTTCAGCATGGATGAGGGTCACGTTTGCAATCGCAACAAGGAAGTTATGTACTCTTAAATTAAAGACATCCAATGTGACTCCAGGGCAGCAAAGCTGGAAATATTTTGAATAAGGCAATCTTTGTGATATTGAAACACACTGCTTCACATTTGAGTCAGTATTTCATACTTTGGACTTTTAAGACTGCAGAAACAAGTCTCAAGATGAGTCCTTTATTTTCTGGGGGGTATCCTGAAAATCAGCCAAGGACCCTTCCAGTAACCATTTTGCGTCAAAATTTTTGGTATTGTTGCTCCATGAGGGTCAATATACATTGGGATAGTGTGGTTTTATGTAGATAAATGGTTAGAATATTGACTTTGAAAAATCGGGTTTCCAAGCCCTAAAAACTGCTCTGGCTGTCTTTAACTAATGACCATGCCGCAGTATACATTTATCTTCTATATTCAGGAAACTAAAATAGCAACAATTTTTGAGAGCAAACATAAATCTAAAAGCAATCAATGGTGAAGGTTGTATAACAATGGTGAATATGGCACCAGATGTCGGGTCTGAGGTCACTTGAAAATTTTTGAGAAACTGTGCTGAAATCTAAAGGTCGAAGCAACTGACTGTACAACTCTTTTCTCCGTCAAACTTTTCGTCTGCATAACAGACCATTCTTAGTGTCTTTGTTATTGCCTTTGTCTCTACTATTGTATTATTGTATTTTTAAAAATGTACGTACATATTAATGTACTATAGTATGTAACTGTATATCTCACTAAGAATGTAATTTGTAATATATATTCCCATGCATGTCTAACGATATTCATCTTTTTCCCCAGGGTGTCCCTTAGTAATAGTCTTTGACTAGTTGGGACACCCTGGGTTCTTTGTAAGCCTAAATAAATAAATAAATAAATAGTGTCTTTGTGTTAATTAAAAATATTCGTACTTGCACTGTGAGTATAGTTCCGATTTGTAACATCAACACAATCCAGGAGCACATGTATAATGTATATCGGTATGTTGGTTCAAATGAAGAAAGAGTGACTATTTTAGTTTTGATACGGCGCCAACAGTTTTTACCCCAAGGGGCAATCCTAGTCTGATATTTCTTTCACGCAAAACGGGTTACGCATATCTGGATGTATGTAAGCTCGTGCTGTAAACACATTACAGATACAAGTTCCAAATTTTGTATAATTTAATATATATAACTCTTTTACTTCGTAGGTTATTTCATATGCTTTAATCACGTCTCGATCTGAATTGTGATTGTCCCTACGCAGTTCAGCCAGTGTTTTGGCTGCTATGTATGTGGCAACGGTTATTGAAATACACCACTCATATATATACATATATTCCTTCATTGAAATTGCTTACCCTAGTACGAGTCCTTCACCTCCAAAAAGGACCTAGTACATATATCTCATCAATATCTCCCAAAGAAAAAGAAAAGAAAGGTCTCCCGTGCTAATATGCAGAGCGTAGGGTGGTGCAATGCACTACAGCAGGGGGCTAGTCCGCTGGTAGTGCTGTGTGTTTGACCTCCCCACACTGTTTCTCATATGTGCTGGGTGCTGAGCAGAGAAAGAAGTGTGTACCATTTTTAAAGTCTTTGGTGTGACCCGGCCGGGGTTCGAACTTACGACCTCCCGGTTACAAAGCGAGCACTCCACCAATTGAGCTATTGCACCAGTCTAATGTTTTCCAGGAAAATTATATTCCAGGAAAAAAAACACAGCTGATGGTAAAATGATTTAGGAAGCCAGATGAAAGGAAAATTTATTTTGCCTTACAAAATCAATACTTTGTGTAAGGTGAATTATGACAAGGTCTTCAGGCATAAACTATTTTGAGGAAAAATAAGTCTACATCGTTGGCCCATCTGTTCCTGGAATAATAGCAACTTATGTACGTCAAGCGATATTCCGGCAGCCAATTTTTTGTCTCCAAACAACTCTACAAAAGAATAATCACCTCTGGGGCTGTCATTTTTTCAACATTTTATTTCCGAAATCGGTTTATGACAAACCCAGTTATTCACCCTGGCGTGAGTCCTTCACCTTTACATAGATAATCTTCTTCGTCGTCATTCTTCCTAATAATAACATAAATAATGGATGTATCTAATTATCTTCCAGCTTCTCGAAAAACCACGGCGGTAAGAGGAATTACATCAAAGGAAACGCCACAAGATGAATGTGTAGTTCTGAGATAAGGAAAATAAGCATGCTTTTCTACCAGCCGAGACATAAATCATTAAGGCACAAATAAGATTAGGGAATTCTTACTGATTGGCTGTTGAAATTAATTCTGCCACAGCCCCACAGACCTTATAAATCATTATCGCTAAATAAGAGGTCGCAAAAAGCCAAATACAAACAACGAAAATGTATGAAAGTATGCAAAGGCGGCTCCCCATACAAAACTACAGACTGCCCAGTAGCGAGTAGAGAATTGCCAAGTCATGAAGGTGTCTGTCTAGCCGTTTGGCGGGAAAATGTGAAACTTAATCCAACACCGTCCTTCATAAAAGATGTCTGACTAGACCTTTGGCGGGAAAATGTGAAATTATATCCAACGCTATCCTTCATACAAGATGTCTGTCTAGACGTTTGGCGGGAACTTGAATGTGAAACTAAATCCAACACCATCCTTTATTCAACAAACAGCATGTATATCCTTCAACCATATACTGATGAAATGCTTTGAAACTCATGGTTTGGAACCGATCACGTTTGGAATACCACATGCATTCCACTATGTACTCTCCAACTGCTGAGTTGTCTACCGTTATTGCCAGTCTACCGTTATTGCCAAAGCAAGTAATTTTCGCCTGATTTCGGAAAAAAAAATTTTGTTGCCTTCTGACAGTGGTCAACATGCCGACAATGGGCGAAGATGTCTATTGCCATGCCGGAAGATAACTTTGAAGAGAGGAGACAAGAAAAGGCTCTGATTTAATCTTTTGTTTCTTACTTGATGCAGTGATGTGATGCATGTGATGCTGGTTGTGTATATGTGATGTTCCCACTGAATTAAAACCATTTGTACAGTGATTGAGTCAAAATTTTGAAATGTAGAAACCTTGTTTTTCTCGGCCCGTCTGTTTTTTTTTCGCCTGCTCACAAAATACGATTTGAAGTCTGCGGAGGATTTCATCAATGAAATTTACTTGCCGTGGCCTTACTGCAGTTATTCAATGACAGATCATCATACCACAGCAGAGCCATTGTCTCATCGATTATGGTGACTTTGCTATTCGAATTCCTTCCATGGCTGCTGAAGAGACGCGGTATATTGTTACTGTCCAAATAGCACGGATGGAAATCGATATGGAAATCACTGAAGGATGAACGAAGGGATATTTTGCTTTCATAAAGCCTGCCCCAAAGTTCATCCAGTGAGTGACAAAATGTCTCCCATTGATAAATCAATTGAAATAAACAGACAGAAATCAACGTGTATCACTGCTTTGTATTTTTTATGCACATTGTCTTTATTTATTGGCATGGTGGCCTTGAAAAGGTGCACTTATGTCCATCTGTTCCACCATGCCTTCCATGTACATGTGTATGTGGTGATTTGTATTATATAAATAAATAAATAGTAACGAGAACAAACTTCATGACAAATGTAGCATCTAGCTATATTCCGTAGTGTCTTGTTTCAAGGTGAGTGAATTTACTTCTGCCATGATGCCAGATTTATTTGTATTGCTTGCTTTATGTCCCTTGGACTTGACTGCATAGTAAAGCGACCAAATGCCGATATTTTCACGCCATGTTAAGTTTAACGTCCTTTTGGTGTCACTAAATTCGGGTGTAGGTCAACAAGATGGCTGCCGCAGTGAGTATGACGTCAGCTTTTCTAATTGAAAATGTTCGATGGATGACATGGAAATCTGATAATCATGGCGATGCCTAAGAAAATAGTTTATAATTCGAAACGTGCAATTAGTTTAGTTTATTTAGTTAATTATGATTTTTTACAAAGTGAAAGGGAGGGCAAAACATGTGCATACGCACCTTTACAAGTTGCCCTCCCCCATACAAAAACACATATACAAAATCATATACAACATCAAAATTTACATATCAATTAATCTATTTTTTATCCAATTTGAGGGACCTTATAACGAGTTATTCAGCTACAATGTATCCAAACATGTCATACATTATTTCTCCGTTCTACAGCCACTATCGTTATTATTATTGTTATTTTTATATTTTGTATATTCATGTTTTTATTATTTGTTATGGAGTAGTCAGCCTTGTTAAAGATCCTATCCTGTTTCATGACTCCTATCAGAGTTTCTCTGTAAATCTCAATAAATAAAAACGTAAGGAAATATGACTATAAAAAAACAACTTCTTCTGAAGCACCAGTTATGGTCGTAGGTATGGCGTGCCAAAAACTGGGGGTTTTGGGGGTCTTTGGGACCTTTTATGTGCTATTTTCTGATTACATATAGACAACATAGCCGGCCTGGTTGAATTACCCCCGTTTTTTAGAACTGGGCTTATCAGAAAACAGCCGAAGACCACCAAACCCCTACAAGTTCTATAAGCCTGCTACGGAGGCTACCAGTTATGGTCGTAGGTATGGCGTGCCAAACTGCATCACACAGATGGTACTTACACGGCACGTACTTTGCTAAAAGCATGCAAATCCCCGAGCCATCTCTAATCTTCGTTAGGCACCTTCTGCTGACATTAGCTCATTGAAGCAAGAGCGTTGCGCATGTCATCCCATTGCCACGCCCCTCTTTGACTGATAGTCAAAGAAAACATCCCCAAAGTTCTTTAAAATGCAACCTTGTCTTCAACGGGGAAGGGACTCCAAAATTATATATTGCACAGTGTAATCATTGCTAATGCTTAGCTGTGCAGACGCTCCATCTATATAAAGACATCTATGAACACTGTGATCTTCTGCCAAAGAACCGTCATTGGGCGATGGACCGGTCCGCATTATATATGCAAATTCTATGGCTCCTTCACTTGAGTGAGTCTGGCAGTTCCGATTGCAGCAGCCGGATCGCTCCATCCCCAGCCTCTCTACGCCTCTTCTCGTCTGCGGCTCTTCGGAAGGGACGGTTTCTAAATTTTCTCAACTTTTTTTCGGGAAACGTTCGTCTGAAGTTGACCATACAAGATGCCGAGGGTAAGAATACATCTCATTTCCTTACCTTAGGCTTCTCGTGGTAATAACAACATTAGTTTTCTGTACTTTCCTAACGATTTACTGAAAAATTGTAAGCAAAACGTGCTATCCTTTTTAACGGCAACACCATCTTCAAAGGTGTATCTTTCGGGTTTTAACTCAGTGTTTAACTGTTCCCTTCGGCTTGTCAAATACAAAGTTCTTACCGCATACATGCAGCAAGTTCGTCAGGCATCGCTAAATGCTAAGAGGTTTATATATACCGTGGTTTGAAAGGATTAATGTTATTTCACGCAGTCTTGGTGGGATTTGGATTTTGATAGATGGCCCCATTTTATGGCCTTGTTAAATTATTCAACATGTAACACGTTTCATTATTCTTGGGGAGATTTTGCAGTCAAGTTTTCTTTTACTACATGAATGTTATTGTTAACGGTTTACCGTTACGTTAGTTCTATTTCGTGCACAAGTTTTACCGAATGCACACCGCGCGTTTGATCTAGTTTGGGAAGGTTCCAAACGTAGAACGATGCTCCACAAAAGCTCCAAACGGCGGAAACTGTCCCCAAGTAAGAAGATTAAACAGTTGAAGGTCGAGAGTTGACAGAAGGTTAGAACAGATTGGAGGTAGTGTCTGTCCACTGGGATACCTCCCTCCCGCGGGACCTCAATATAAACCGTTAAGGATCTTAATGATCGATAAGATGGAAATGTCTTAGGTAAAAGCCCAAGGATCATAAATATTCAGAGATTCTTTTCCAAGTACGTTTACGTACTAAGCAAACTTCAAGCCAGCAGACAAGTGACACGTTTAGATTAAAAGACAGCAACAATGTTTCTAATTTGGTCCTACATGGTGTCTTATTAAACCATCTAATCTTCAGCATTCGGCAATGTTACACGAATTACTTCATTCCTCAGCACACGTATATCAGATTACGATCAATTAATCAAGTTAGAGTTGCGAATTCGCTCGACAGCCTGGCAGCTAAGTTCTGATACGGAGACAAGAGGCAATTACTAGTCTCTCCTGAGGTCCTCTTATTGCAAACCAGATGGCAGAACTAATAAGACAGAAAAGAAATAACTTGGGGTCGTGTAGCGTAAGAACAGAGCGTTTGGCTCGAAACCGAATAGGTCCCGAGTTCGAATCCTATCATGCCACCGACCTTGTGTCCTTGGGAAATGCACTTTACACGCACAAATTTCCTCACTTCAGTCAGGTAAAATGAGTACGTCTGTTTTCCGTTCATTCGTTTTTCTGCTGCGTTGGTGGCAGCAGAAAAATAAGTTGAAAAAAGCTTGAGTGTGCCGTCGCAATATCTTGTAATAAATGTTGGAATAGAAAAAAAAAGAAAGAAAGAACTGCATGCAGCCCTCTTAAAAACATCCTTTCTGTCCATACACGTATCTCGTCATGGTTTACGCTGTTAGCAATAGAGGTTGGTTTCCTTTGTCATGATACTCTCCTGTAGATTTTGCGGTTACAAGAGGAAATCGTTCTTGTCAGATTATCTGAATGTCGTGGACAGAATTATGTTCTTGTTGGACACGACCAATAAAGCAAAAGGATTACATGTCTGCACAGTGTGATAAATTTGGAGATAAGGTATCCAAACTTGCATGAAAAGCTGTCACACTGCAGTACAATCGACAGACACATCCGTTACAGTACGGCTGCTTGTCGTCGCGTGTATTCTGTCTCTAGTTTTAGATCGATACAGAGTTAAGCTTGAAGCTGGGGCCAACTGCGTAAAGGGATCGTGAAGCACAGAAACTGTGTCAAGTAAACCAAGAGAAAAGCCACAAGAGATTTGCAGCAAAAGCTTTATCTACATAAATGTCAACTGCAAAAGACGATTTTTTTTCGTCTCAAACCATCGGCTTTTCAATGAACACGGTATTCAGCAACTACATGTAAGGGGCTGCACAGAACAAATATTTCATACGTACCGTTTTCATGCACGCAAAGACCCAAACAGAATGGTTAAATACAGAAAAGATTAACTTAATTTCGAGGATGTTACAACAAAGTGACAAGAAAATCGAGCGACCTAGTTTTCACTTCTGCAACATTAGCTCCTGAAAAAAAAAACTATGGGGTAATTTGAAGCGCAAACGCAAATGCATAACCATGATACTTGCTATAGCAAATATAACTAGTCTTTTTGACGAGTAGACCTCCTTTAAAGTCACAAAGAAATCCATTTGGCAAAGCAAATGTTACCTATAGGGGGGTACAATCAATATCCTAGGCAATAATGGGCCCATAACAATGCAAGACGCATGCTTACTGCGACAGCATATCTTACCACTTTGCCGCATTGCGTTTTGGTATCCATGTACTCTCCAAGCAGAGGTTTGGGTTTGGGGTTATTTTTGACGTGTTTTTAGGCTTTTTTATCGGGGTTTCTCTTTTGCACTGAAATTTTTTTTCACCCAACCCAACCTCTGCCGGCAGTCGAAAGCTTCAACGTGCTATAAACCTAATGATTTCAACACATTACGGTCGTTCTGCAAGTAGGTGTGAACCAGACGCATGAATATAGGCACAGTCAGCAGGAGGCGTGTGGCCGAATGAATGCCTTTCTGACTGGCTGGATGTGTGATAATCCACCACAGTAAAATGGATATCCCTAATGATAATTTGATGGTTCCCGGGGAGGAGCACTGTCACGTTTCCTGAATAGGTTTGCCCCGCCCCGGGGTGAGTGCCGGCAGAGGTTGGGTTGGGTGAATAAAAAATTCTAGTGCAAAAGAGAAACCCCGATAAAAAAAAGCCTAAAAACACACCAAAAATACCCCCAAACCCAAACCTCTGCTTGAAGAGTAGTAGCCCTGCACGGTGGGGACCTAGCCAGCCAGTCAGCCAGGGTTGCATGGGGCTTAAATATCAATCACGTTTATTGCAGTTTTTCCTTACTTAATCCTTAGTTTCCCTTTCCCCATCTGCTTCTACTTTACGGAAGAGTGTGTGGATATATTGGATAGAATAAGGCAATGGGTAGGTCAAGTTAGTCTCTACCAGACTAACTACGCTGGCTATATATAGAAGAATATTTGCCAGGGGAG
Organism: Branchiostoma belcheri; assembly: GCF_001625305.1. Lineage (NCBI taxonomy): Eukaryota > Metazoa > Chordata > Leptocardii > Amphioxiformes > Branchiostomatidae > Branchiostoma > Branchiostoma belcheri. Next base: position 7,420,550 of record NW_017803490.1, on the reverse strand, counting down.
TTTGACGGGGAGGGAAAGAAACTACCTCCCCGCGGCCGGACTCCCTCGGACAATTTTACTCTCCTTTTTGAAGAATTCTACGATCCGTATTCCCGTAGAAAGACCTGGTGTAGGCTATAAGGCCAAGTAGGAAATAGTAAGGAGCATCAGTTGGCAAATCAGGCTTTCCAGTACGGGAAGGCATACTACTAAAACGACTATAGATGTAAGGTTTCCGCAACGATGGTAGTATCTAAATTCTCATTACGTAATGATTTACGTGCAGAACTGTAAAAGGATGGCAGCTGTTTCACGCTATGATTAAGGAGAATTTCAATAATGATCTAATGAAACGTATCTAATTTCAATTTGTACCTGTTATCAAGCACGGTACACATCTCAATGCAAATTATCCATATCTTTATTGATTAAAATTGCGTTGTGAAAAGATGGGGGCTGACCGCTGGCTCGATGCCGTTGTAATTATGGATTCGTTTCTTTTGACAAATTATCGGAACTGCAGCAACAATTCTGGAACAAAGCCAACCTGACACACAAATTTCCTACTGCAGTAGGATTGGTGCAAATCAAGGAATCAAACATTTTCCTAATTACACTAACAGTTATTATTTGGATATATCGCAGGTCTACTAATGAAAAAGTCGTATTTTATTACTCTTATTAATTAAGTTAATGCAGATAAATACGTACTTTTTGTCGACATTAGTAAAAATTCAAAGTAAGGTTTCGTAAAGAATAGTAAGTGGGGTCGTGTGGAACCAAGAGGTCCCGGGTTCGAGTCCTGAACATGCCACCGATCTTGTGCCCTTGCGAAAAGCACTTAACACGACTTTCCTCACTTTACTCAGGTTCAAATGAGTATTGTATTGTCCCCTGTGTTGGTGGCGGCATCAATATGACTTGAAAAAATTGAGTGTGCCGTCACCACGTCTTGTGATAATATGGAATATAAGAAAAGAAAAGAATAGTAAGTGGTAAAAAGTTGCAAGGGTGAGAATATGTTTTGCCAAAGTCGCATTTTTCTTCACTTCACTCTTAAACTACCCGTAAGCTGATGAATGAAGACGGTATAGAGTGTATATATACAAGGAGGTTAATCCTCTTGGTACATGCAACGCTTAAACGATATTCACAATCGTCCCCCGTTGATCCAACGATAACACATTAGCCCTGATATACTACCATCGTCCTCCGATACCACAGTTAGGCCACACCGGTTCAATTTCTTGGTTAATGGAATTTTATACGAGAATAATGGAGCGGGCGGGCGGCCGAAAAAAATAAAAACAGGCCTAGGCATCCTATCATGGCCCAAAATGGTACAATAGGAGCCATGAAGTCAACACACCAGGCTGGTTCAAAATCTAAACAATGAATTTTCAACTTTTAATGATACCATTCCATTGAAAGATGTAATAACAGTTACTGTAACGACTAGGAAGAAAAGGACTGTTTTCAACTGTTCAGGGCAAAATATGAGCATTTTGCAGTTGATTCTGAATTCTTATTTTTTTTTTTGCGAATCAGAAAAGAAAATGAAGAGGGCAAATCCGAGAACCAACAAATTAAATTGGTGTGGCCTTACTTGGGATTAGGTCCAGGCTTATCGACCTTACTAGATTGTCTTTCCGACGAACATCGATGTGGACTGACATCGATTGTAGTGGGTTAATGTGGCGCCGAATATGCAATGTATCTTGGAATGGACGTGGGACCTATGATTAAACATAAAGTCAGACACAGGAGGACATCTGCTAGGATTATACATAACAATTTAGTACGGAAAGTGGAACCTTCAAGTGATCTTTCTAATCCATGGCCAGTAAAAGATGCAGCCTCACCAGTTTGTCTTGGTTAGTCTTTAACCCTCTTTAAGTCTAATGGTTCTAGGGTGAATCTTTAGTTATCCTTGGTAAAATTGGATCTCATACAAACGTAATATTATACTTTTTTTAAACCAAAGATTAGACGTGTAAGATGCAATCATACGATTTCCCACGATCTGTGATAAATTTTTATTTCCGAAACAAACAAAAAAAAATCTTGTTTAAAGTTAAAACTTTTGATCCAAAACAAAGAAATCTCTCACCTAGAGCTTTCGACCAGTCACTCTGGTCTTCCTCAGTAGACTGACCCAGTGAAGCTTGTCACGTGGCTTCTTTGAAGTGTGACGTCAACACTGGGTCAAAGGTATCTGGTAGACGACCTTGTCTGTTTTTTTTTTCTGTTTCGGATCACTGAGTGACATATGGAAAATCACCCACATTTTGTATTCACCAAGAAATTAATTACCTTATTTTGTAAGAATTGTTATCAACAATTACTGTTAACACCTACTTCAAGCAATATGAACGAAATGTAATACAGACCATTGATATCGTCCTCTGGCAACATAGAATTTAAATGAAATATATCCCTTGCACTATCTTGTTCCTTTTTTTAGAAGATCGAAAAAGCATAAAAGAAAGAGTATGCATATGATGCATGTACCAGATGTGATGGACGGTTCCAAGGTCCGTAGGTCAACGTCATTCCTCATTCTTTACCTTTGTTCTTCGACCTTAATTATTGATAAGTTGCCTCTGATAGTATGTTAGCGTGGGGGCAATAAGTTATTTCTGCCAATACCGTACTCGGATTTACACTGACCCCAACATTAGATTGCACTGGCCGAAAAGGTTAGCAAACTGGGCCTTTCTTCGTCGATGATGTGTGGACCATGTATAAGTGTGTGTGTGTATATTTATATGGGACCAAAAATAAACACACTTCAATCAAGACAAAACTCAGAAATCAGTCATAACAGAACAGTAGTAATGCGCTACTAGTACTGCTCAGTGAGAAGAAAAAGACCCAGGTACAAGATTCTAGAAGCATCCGAAAGCAGACAAAGAATTGTGCTATTCACCCACGAACTTAAAGTGAACGTAAAGTCAACGCCTACCTCAGCGCAACTCGCCAGCGACCTGTATAGCAAACGTTATTCGGTACAGCTTCTAAAACCTGGTGATAGCATATACAAAAATACAACACAGCGACGATAGACACTCAAATAAAACTCAATGCCGAAAGGATGTCAAATAAGGAGTTTCCGTATATGAAAAGATAGACAAAACAATGCCGGTCACTGACAAGAAATGGCGGGAAAATGTGAAACTCGATACCATGAGCGCCGTGCTATGGCGGGAAAACTGGTAACCAATACTTCATACCGGCGCGGGGCGGATTCTCTCATTCAATCCCTGGCCTCTCTTAAACATACATGTTTCATGTTCAGATAACACGAAAACGCTAGAAACATTTTTAGAACAACTATGTGACTACCATATGCAAACAGAAAATGCCACATAGAAACTGAAAATGTGCAAAAGCGACGCGCCCATACAAAGGTACCAGTACAAACTGCCGGGAGACAGTTGCAAGCCCACCAAGAGAGCGGTTGCCACATTGGTGTTCGCACTGACATTTGGCGGGAAAATGTGGAACCCAAAACCAACACCGTCGTGCACTGCTATGAACTGACGGGAAAATTAGAAACCCAATACCCTGGGTGTCCCACCTTCCCCATGACCCTTAGAAAGGGTCTTTTTCATAGTGGCGTTTCCTACTTTGGCCCACTAAGAGCATCAGTAGCAATACCGTCAACATTTACCATTAAGTGACTTTAGAGCTCACAGACTTGCCCTGAACAGAGACGGGTCCATTCCGTGAACAATGTTGAAGGATTCAGCCGAAAATTTGGAGTAAGTCCAAATTTCTATAGTGTTGGAATAAAAGCTTATTCTTTACTTCAAAATGAAAGAGACATGATATAATTTTTTTAGATATTTCTGTGGCAACATCTGTGTGATATCACCTTGTTATAGTACAGGTCAATAGATAATGTATTTTGGAATGTGGCACAGTCTTAACCATTACCATATACTACCATACGCGTGACATGGCACTCTTACTTCGTAATCTTACAGGAAATCAATTCGCTTCCTCAACAGTACGGCAGGAATCCAATTAAGAATCCCAGTTGAGGTCCCTGAGTTCCTCTGGGCATACAGGTTGACAGACAGAAACGATTTTCTACTTCGATTTTCTTTCAGCGGGTTGGCAGTTTATGAGGGTGCTCGTGACATCAATCAAGACGCAAACGGACGTCGCAATGCGTCTTAGTACCGGGTCTCAAGAAGGTCAGGGGGAATGAAGAGCACACTTGTCTTTGAGTAAAGCATTAAAAAAACCTAAGTGAAAAGGAATTTGTAAGTTGAAAGTGGAAAAATGCTAGTTGACAAGACGAACACAGTTGATTGTAGAGTACGGCATGTTGTTTGGATTCTTGACAGGATTTGTCATCAGTTTCCATGTGACGCGGTCAGCCAGTTCCAGCGCAAAAAATTATCCCAGTTTCTATTGCAGATCTACTGAAAATACATCCCCGAATTTCTTATGAGGCGTTGTCAGTATAGATAACGGACTAATGGCGCACCGTGCTATTTTAGATGAGTCCAATTTCCTCTCATAAAATTGAGTTTCGATCTACGTTAATCGTATAGACTTCATTCCATTTTTATTCTAGACAGCGGGCTAATTATATAGTGTGCACCACGCGTGGATGAGAGACTTGAATAAGTAAAGCAGATACGATGTTAAACATTTGTTTCTTTTAAATAAATAGATGTAATGTAACTTATGTAATTGTATGTAGATGTATGTTGTAATGTTTTATATGCTCTAGTCTCTCCTGGAAGATTAGCTGTTAACGACTTTTACCCAAATACAAAATGTGGAAGAAATGTCTCTCTTGCAAGAAGGACATGTCAAAATTTTAAAAAGTAGAAATTGGACTCATTAAAACGGCCATAGTGCGAAATTAATCTGTTATCTAAAAGAGATTGAGGCCTGTGTCCCCCGACATGCTCTGGGATAGTTTTCGTGCTGTAACGATTGGGTCATTCGATGCGCTAGTGAGAAATGCCAATGGCATAGTGAGCCGCTAGCATGTTGTCTAGAAGAACGGCGCCTTCAGCAGACATTGTGGAAACAAGAACTTTGATTTTCGTTAGATAACGAGATAGCTCTTACAGAGAAACTGCCTAATCCAACGATTATCTGGTCATTTCATGCTCCAGTGAGAAAATTTAACTGTCGGCCTGTCCCTAATTACAAGGGTGTTCCCTGAGAGATGTGTGTCTGGCATATTGTCAAGGCTTCCTGTTGCATTTCTACTGTACTTTCAAGTTTCTTGCAATCGATTTCAATGAAGCTGCAAATACTCTGTTGTATTACCTATACAATAGTAATGACAACAGTGAGCATAAAAATACCACAGTAGTTATCACATCTAGGTGGTCGAAGACATAATAATCTCATATTTGAGACGATTTGTAGCGGTAGCAGTCATTAATAATCTAAAATCAGAAGCAAACCCATAGTTGCAAGGACCAGGAGATTGCTAATAAGCAATATTATCATTATTCTGGACGATGATACATTTTTCTAATCGTCCTGGTCATAAAGGACACGGCATCTTCAGTCTAATTCTTGGTGACCATCTACAAATAATTACCGCAGTCAAATGACAATTCGTTCTTCCACTGTGCTAAATTACACACCAAAAATACAAGATCATGTGACCAAATATAATCATCTAAGCACGTAATTGACAACATTACGGACACACCCTTAAACGAAATGAAATGAAGGTTCATCAAAATAGCTAGTTTCAATTCTGCTGCTGATAGATTGCTTTTACATTATCCAAGGGTCACTGGATGGATGGAGGTCAGTTGGGCGATTTAGCCAAGTTTTTTTTTTTGCACCTGGGGCACAGCAACTGGCTCAATACTTGTATCCCCAAAGCTTCAGTTCTTTTATCACTTTTATTAGGTGGAACGGACAGTAATTCCAATGGCGCCTGGAGGACCTCGTGGCATTGCTGTGAGGTCTCCTTACCATGCCCTCGTCACCATGTACTGCGGTACTAAATGATTTTTTTGGCAAACGCCCAAGCCCACGATGAAATCATGACCGTGTACTTGGTACTTGTATAGCAACGAATACCGTGACTGTGTCAGAATATTTGATGATCATTAGAAAATGATTCAAAACTAGAATTATGATTAATTTAACGTATATTATGTCTCCAAGGCTTTGATGAAGGTAAATAAGCTCAAACCTAAACCAACACCTCACTCAAAGCAGAAATAAAGCAGATATAATTAACTGCTGTTGTTTTAGAAAATAGCATTTTGCATTTCCGGCAACAAGATGTAACTAATCTTTATTAACTGGAAAGTAACTAACATCTGTTGGCGATTTGGTGTCTTATATCCTTCTTTATAACGTGATTTTTTATAAATTATTCATAGTAATTTAATGGTTCGTTCGTAAAAACCTTCTGTCATGTTAATGGCTTCCTGTTTGTTCCAGGTAATGCACTCAGTCACGTCGTAAAAATAATCTTGGCGATGAAAGAATTGGCTAAAGTCTAATGCTATTTGTTATGTTAATAACATTTTAGTTTTGATAGTTCATAATACCTTTGAACGGTGTGATAACTTAAAACACGGTCAATTTCCTTTATTGCTACTAAAACACCAAAACAAACATATATACAGGCATAAAAAGTGAATGCAAAATGCTAGTGTAAAAGATTTTTTTAAAAAGCTATGCTTTACTATACTCTCCCGTACATACATATACTCCTCATTATCAATTTTTACAGTTCAGCATTTACAGACAAGCCGAAGGGACTCAATGCTGAAACCTGTTCAAAGATAACTTAAGTTTTTGTAAGAAATTTGTTTCAAACGTGCAAGATTAAAAAAACATGCAATCAATCCATTCTACCAAACGATCAAACTTTACATACATGTCTAGGCACGTATCCTAACATTGTCGTTCATGCACATACCAATGTATATATGTAGATCACGTATCTGTGCGATGGTGCTAAAAGTGGTCCTATTGATCCATTGAGGTCAGATTTTTTATAAGCTTGTCAATTAATTCTACGTGCAGCTAAGACGGTAATCCCATGCATCTACATACGCCTGAATATTGCTGACGTTGTCATGGCAATATCAAGCTCTTTCAAACTTTTGAGGGCTATGCTCTAGAATAAGGACCTTCGCTTATTGCCCAATGCTTGCAATGGTGACTGGTTTTAGCACAATTTGTAGCAGAAACAACTTCTATATCAAGATAAAACCATATGTTTGACTTGCATTTTGTAAGATGATAATGGATAATTATACTCTTTCGTTCCAGTATAATATGATGTTACGCTTGTTAAATTTTACCATGCAGATTGTAATTGAGAGTCAATAAAGTTTATGTAACTCCACAATGTTGTCATCTTTATCACCTACCATCTCATGACATGCATGTATCACCACTTCACTTGCATATAACATGGACTTGATATTGCATGTTCAGGTGACACCGAAGTTAAGAAAACCGCTTGTTCCTCCTTCTGGAAAGGTATGCAAAAAATAGATGGAATGTTGTGCCTGGTCTGTCTTGTGCACAGTCTTTGTGTTTTAAGATGTGTTTGAGCATAGTCGTCTTTGTTATAGTGCGATAGTGCAGTAACTTTGCATGTATCGTTTTCATGAGAGTATGAAGAAAATCACTTCAGAAATCTTTACAAAAATTGTACTAGAAATTAAACTAAAATTTAAAAAATGTAGATCGTCCATGGTAAGCTTCTAGTAACATAATGACCTACATGTAACAGTAAGACGAAAATCTTTCACAACTTCCACCTAAACTTTCAAGTCTACATATATGTAGTCATGCATTTCCATTTTGAGAAATTGGGGCGGCCAGAAAGTGCTTGCATAATACACATACTCTTATGGAAGCTTTGCTAATGTATTCCAAAGCTGCCTGCAGATGTATTAATACATGTAGCATGGAAGATGTTTTGCATGTATCATGTCACAAAGCTCCATCCAACCATCCATCCGCACGGAAATCCAGGTAAAATCACCCAGTAGTAACAGTAGTAACTCTCTCTGGTTCTGATGATCCCTTCGCACCAACCCAGGTTATGCCAAAGACTAAAAAGACCCAAGCGGTAAGTCATGAAGTTCTGTACTATGTTCAACTAACATTTTCACCGACATGTAGTGAAGGCACTATCAAATATGACTTGCTGTATGTGCATTTTGTACGTAGTTTTTCAATATATATCTGTGTGATAGACACTATTTTATGAACACTGTTTTAATGAATGTTTACTTGAAATTCGCTTTTATGCAAACGTGCAGTTACAATTTAAATTTGAATGTATTAATTCTAAAGTCTTCTCAAAAAGCATTATGTAGTATCTTCTATTACAACGTTAACTTTTATGTCTCGATACAGGCAACCGAGTCTCCAAAAAAGTCGAAGAGTTCGAGTAAGGTACGTGTTGGTAGATTACAACATCAATACACATCAACAGGGCAACTTTAACTTAGCCGCCGCATGCACCATTCTGATGGGAAATCGTTTAGTACCCCATAGCCAGCCATAAATGCTTTATCTTAGGCCACACCAATTTAATTTGTTGGTTCTCGGATTCGCCTCTTCATTTTGTTCCTGATTTGCAAAAAAATTTCAGAATCAACTGCAAAATGCTCATATTTTGCCCTGAACAGTTGAAAACAGTCCTTTTCTTCCTAGTCGTTACATTTATTCCATCTTTCAATGCAGTGGTATCATTAGAAGTTCAAAATTCATTGTTTAAATTTTGAACCAGCCTTTTGTGTTGACTTCATACCTCCTATCGTAGCATTTAGGGCTATAATAGGATGCCTAGATCTGTTTTTATTTTTATTTTTTTTCGCCCTGTCGCTTCATATTTTTCCTGAAAAAATCCGAGAACCAACAAATTAAATTGGTGTGGCCTTATAGTACATTGTAAAAACTAAAATCTTGAAGATCAACGTTTTACTATGATAACTACCAACATGTATGTATGTACTACCAACACAGATGAACTTTTATGATAACCCTATAATTCATGTTGTTCAACCATTAGATGATGGCATCCACTGAAGATGGGAATCTCATGTCAGAAGAGGAATATACAAAAACAGACAATGGAGGGAGTGAAACTAGTGAAAGTGAAACAGGAGAAGGGTCAGGCGAAACTGAGAGTGAGGAATGGTCAGGGTCAAGCGAAAGTGAAACCGGAGATGGGTCAGGCGAAAGTGAGAGTGAGGAATGGTCAGGGGCAAGTGAAAGTGGAGAGAAGCAGAAGACGCTCAGCTGCCCGCATTGTCACTACGACACAGTCCACAAGAGAAGGATGAAGAAACATGCGAGGACCCACCGAACACTTCGATGTGAGCAGTGCGACTATACCACCTCACAAAGTGTGAGACTGAAGCGTCACATGGCCACTCACACTGGTGAGCGACCCTACATGTACCACTGCGGCCACTGTGAGTTTTCATCGGCGAGAAAAGACGGCCTTTTTAACCACGTTAGGGCGGTGCATGGCGGCGAGAGACCTTACCAGTGCACATACTGTGATTATGCCGTGGCGCAAAATGCTCAACTTCGTGACCACGTCATGTCGAAACACACCAACACCAAACCGCACAAGTGCGCGCTGTGCGAGTATTCTGCTGTAACCAAGAAGAGCTTAAAGTTCCACGTCATGAGAAGCCACACTGGAGAGAAACCCTACAAGTGTGAGTTGTGTAATTACGCCACCCATCGAAAGCAGACTTTGAAAACGCATGTGGCCACACACAGTGCCGACAAACCATACAAATGCGAAATGTGCGACTACTCCGCGGTCCAGAAGACAGCTTTTAAAAAACACATGCTTAATAAACACACAGAAAGGAAGC
>NW_017803490.1:7350529-7410691 GCF_001625305.1 Branchiostoma belcheri | reverse complement strand
CTTAGCCACTACCAATTTAATTGTTGGTTCCCGGATTCGCCTCTTCATTTTGTTCCTGATTTGCAAAAAATTTCAGAATCAACTGCAAAATGCTCATATTTTGCCCTGAACAGTTGAAAACAGTCCTTTTCTTCCTAGTCGTTACATTTATTCCATCTTTCAATGCAGTGGTATCATTAGAAGTTCAAAATTCATTGTTTAAATTTTGAACCAGCCTTTTGTGTTGACTTCATACCTCCTATCGTAGCATTTGGGGCTATAATAGGATGCCTAGATCTGTTTTTATTTTATTTTTTTTTTTCGCCCTGTCGCTTCATATTTTTCCTGAAAAAATCCGAGAACCAACAAATTAAATTGGTGTGGCCTTACTTTTTTAAATGCAGATGTAGCTCCAGCATTGACTTTGAGCAGTACATGTTATTGGCTTCGTATCCTGACCAAATGTCAGAATAACACATAGAGAGCCATTAGTGAGATGTCCTAAAACACCGTGCACTTTGAAGCATTTCTTGTAGATTATCACATTAAGAATGAATACAGTATTCTTGACACGAATCTACGTTAAATTTGTTAGCAAAATCTCCATACTTTAGAATAGTTTTAGTGCTTTAGCTTAAGTGTTATACATGTAATAACGTGTCACATATCAAGCCAGTATTGGCAGGGACGAACAAAAGCAATAAAAGTAATTCGCTGAATGCCGCCGATCGATGAACATGCTGGACATTGAAATAAATCAGGTCTCTAGGCAAACCGATAGCGTTATTGGTATGCGGAAGATCAAACAGTTATAGCTGCTTAGAACTCAGGCATTTCGACAAGGCCCCATGAAATTAGAGACCAATGGCAAGAGCATAACACTGGGGGATGCTTGAGTTTTAACTATCTAATTAATGAGCATCTTGGACATCAATGTCTTGAGGCAAACCGATAGCGTTATTGGTATACGCAAGATCTAACAGTTATAGCTGCTCAAAACTCAGGCATTCAGACATACACATAAGAGAATAGAAACTAATGGGCATGACACATGAAATGTTGGGGTTTTACCTATAAATATAGCTTGGTAGTTCAGGCAAGATGAGGCAGTCCAAGATGCTTAAATCCCAAACAGTTGGACAAACCCGCAAGAAAGCAGGGGCCATGGCATGGGCTTGTCACTGGGTGCATTCACGTATTCAGGATTTTGAATGGGGGTGGGGGGTTCTTCCCACTGTTACTTAGGGACCAGCAAGTGCCAAAGGTTTGAGTTTCCTGGGGTCTCCCCCGGAAAAAAGTATAAAATTGAACCTTCTGAAATGGTATTTCCTGCGTTTTGCCTTCTTACACTCGTCAACCTGGCTTTAGATGATGCATCATTTCATATGCATACCACAAGTTGCACAAGGTCTCACCAGTATTGAAAATGGGCCAACATACTGCGGGTCAGTGGCACGTCTCTACGCTTGTCTGCTCTGACACATTCGACCCCATGCCATGGCGTCATGCCAAATATCACATTTGGACCACCGCCATCACCAATATTGCACCACTTCTTGCTTGCCCTGCTGGCACTCTATCGGGTACCTGATGAGACATATTGCGGTCTAAACCGGTACACGCCGTTTTACATATTAGTTACCACGTTATCGAGCGAAAGGGAAAGATCGAAGCAGGTTACCCGCCTAATTTCTTTCTATAGATATTCAAAGAAGCAGCCAAGCTGATTGTCCAGACTAGCTCAATATCATATCGTCGCATTTGCCTGGAAACTGAAAAGAAAATAGGCAATTTAATCTATCTGTAATTATACCACATGAATTAAAGGCAAAACCGAGAAAGCGGTTGATTAGCTAATTTTACGAAAGAAGTGTCAAACTCAACACCGATGAGCGGCTCCTTCCATACGTACAATCCCCCCAAAATTAAAATATATAATGTGAGCCATTGTGGGCGCTGTAGGATGACTGTAACTTCAAAACTCGAATGACTCCAAACCAGTTCTGGTATCAGCTAATCATCAAGCTCAATATTATCTTACACATGTCAGAAAACTAAAAAAAATGCCTATACTATAAAAGTTAATTTTAAAATCGAGTAAGTATCATAAGTTCCAAATCATTTGACCTAATTCTACAACAAGAAGTAGTAAAACTTGTGGCTTTAAAAGTATAGCATTTGCTTCTGCAAGTTCTTGGAAGTTCGCTCTATTAGTAAGAATAAAACGTTGTATATACTTAGGGTTGAAGTAAACTATGGCAAATGTGGTAATTGAAATAAGACTTGCTTAATATATGCTTTTACAGAAGGATAAAAAGAGCAAGTCCTCATCTGCAACATCGTCCCCTGCAAAGGTAGGGAAACAAGCATATCATTGCACAAATTTACATAGTTTTTCATTTATATCGTAGTTCTTAGATGTCATAATATGTTTGAACAATTCTCTTGTCAATGAGTACGTAGAATAACTCAATTTAAAGCTATTGTTATTTAAAATACCACTACAGAAGAAAAGCTCCTCATCCAACAGCTGCGGAGGTAGCAGCAATAACCCGTCCAGTGGAGGGAACTAGCACGACCATGAGGGAGAGAGAGAGATGAGCAAGTTTTGTAACGTCAAGCAGCAACCGATGACATTTCTGATCTGCCTTCAAGTGCACCTAAGTCCCGGATGTTCGTGGGTTCCCGGATGTCAATGATGTCCCGGATGTCCATGGGGTCCCGGATGTAAAGGCTTTACCACAACGGCGCACTAACCATTTCAAGAAGGCTACTTGGACGCATTATGTACATGTAGATAGGCCTGTAGAAGAAGGGCTCTAAGAAAGCAAGCATTAAAGACTTAGTCTTTACGGGCTAACATAGAAATTTGCGTTATTGGTACTGTTGTGAATTTATATTCCTTAAATGGTAGAACGTAATGTTCTGAAAATAAAGGTCACGGGTTGTGACTTATATGTAATAGTGATTAGTGATTGGTCAGCAGATCCACAGACAAGAGAAGCGAACATTTAGAATTAGATACAACAAAATAGCGTCCACACTACTGTAATTAAAATATGGAGCGTTACTTAAATGCTGGGTTCAATAATATATATGAGTAGATTCTGGGTTTTCAAACCCTCCTGAGCGTTCCCAATTATGCTAATTAGCTAACGTCATAGAGCGTTCCCAATTATGCCAATTAGCTAACGTCATACACGGCTGATAGTACAGGAAATCACATTTACTGACGAGAAATGTGCACCTTTTTAGCGTGTTTACATGTATTAAGGAATACTCAGGATATGTGAAATTGTGTAGCAACAAGCAAAGACGTACTACGTAGAACATATCACTTGTAGACTCTAGGATCTTGTTGTAGCTTGCATACGGCCGGTATATCTAATATAATACATGTTTGTATAAGTATTAATATAATACATGTTTGTATAAGCATTAAAGTACTTGCTTACATGAATAAGTACTTTAATGCTTATACAAATATGTATTATATTAATTATATAATTATAGTTATAAATATATATTTATCTCCGGGAGGATGATTCCAATATAATAACATAACAAGTAAAAATCTTGTCAGCAAGTGAAAGTAATTAATGTCTAATTGAATGATTTAATGTTAATTATCTGGTGTCACGAATATGGCAATATGGGTAGTCCATACCTTTAGCGCTTTTTCAGCGGACTTTTTGAACGAAAGATGCTATACTAAAGATATTATACTTAAGATATTACTGAATAGTCATGATGATCATAACACACTAGTACTATGAGCAAAATGGCTCATTTAGTGCTTTCGGATACGAAACAATAAAATATCCGTATTGTTCCGTCAACATATTTGAATATAGAGACTGTAATGAAAGCTTTGTATAGAGAAATTCGTGATAAGGATAGTGTCATATATGTCATAGTTTAAATGTCAATGTTAGCAAACTGTATGTATATCAATTTAATGTCTGGGCGATTTTTCGTGTGACTGTGGTCTTAGACTGTATTCAGTATTAAATGCATTGTATCAATGGCAGTACCAATCCGAAAGTTGTGATGAAAAGCAAGTTGCCATGTATCAGTAGATGCATTGGTCATAGTATACGAAGAAGGTAATGTGATAAGTCCGTTGACCATATGTATGTCTGGTTATGCTTAGTCTAGCATCATCATCTGGCAATAAAATCATCAATGTATGAATTATGATAATGTTTGTACATTTTTCTGTCGGAGCAAAAAGATATAAAGCTGTTAACGAGCTTCATTGGTGTCACATCATGATCGAAGTATTGACAGAATTAGTTTTTGGACACAGGCAAAAATTTCATCGCCCAAGATTTCAGAAAGCTTCACAGAACTAGGTGACAGACATTTGGTTCAGGTCATTGACCTTATTGGTTTGGAGAAGAAGGAGAGGAAACAGAGCAAAAGCAATGTTTTCCTTTAATAAACATAAATATAGCCCATGCCACGCTCCTGCAAAACTAATGTGTTGACCCAAAATGGTATTATATAAAGCAAAACGTGAGACGTTTGGTGTAACATAGTTAGCCGCCCATTCCATGCCCCTGCATGCAAAGCAGATGTAAAATGGCAGCAATACTAGTTGAGCAATGTAGATCCCTGCAATGATCTGACAGTCTACAAAATGCCATTAGCATTCCTGTGCATTCCCGGAAAAGGTCGCAATCAATACCAAAGTTCAAGTGTTCCATGGAGATGGATAAGCAGCGTACTTTAGACGTGGTTAAGGGGTTTTACGGAGATGAGTGAGGTTAGCTAAGGTCGCTGAGCACAGATTGAGTAGAAAGTAGTCCACTGAGCCAAATTGCTTCAAAGACATCAACGGTTTAACGAGATGGGTTGAGATTAGGGAAGGTCAGGGTATGATTCTCAGGACCAAGTTCATTTAGATGTTAGGAGGAATGGTCTAGACCATTGAGCAAATCTCTTTTTCTAATAAAAAAGTTGTGAAATTAAATAAGGATACAATCAGGTGTGCACTTGGGAAGATGAAAACGAAAAATCCAAAACCAATCTCAGTTTAATTTTAGAAAGACTGGATTATGAAGTTTAAAGTTGGTAGAGTCTAGGGCCCTGGTCCTTGCAGCAAAAAGCACGGTCGTTGCCTGCTTTGCAACTTTTTTTTCAGGTACACCTATCTATATATCGATCCGAACTCCATCGGCTGAATGAACCACTGTCCAGTACAACAGCGCCTCCTCTCCGGAAGACTTGTACTGCACCGAGAAGGCTGCAACGCTACATGAGGACATTATGATTTTAACCCGCCAGCATTTAAACGCAGATATGCAGCTGCGTTTAAATGCTAGAATAGAAGGACAATAAACTAATTCAAGGATGATCGATGATAATAGATTTTCTTATAATTATACACTTATCTTAGTTGTGGGTATCACAAATATGGAGTTTTATACAGAGCTTTATTTTTAAGGCGGCTAAAAAGTTTCATGATGACCACACCTACATGTTAACAATCAACAATAGCACCATCAACAACAACAACACGGAATAAAAAAATTGTCTTTGACTGCCGTAAGTATATTTGGAGCAACCCAAAATTTAAAACTTATCTTTTCTGCAAGAGCAACACATAATCTGGAATAGCGGGGATCTAAACACAATGTGGCCCGGTTTGCTATTATTTTTAAAACACACACCTTTGGACGTTACAAATCCTATATTGGCATCTGCACTGACAAGGGAAATGAAGCTCTCGACCTCAATTGCTTTAAGACAAATAGCAAATCAGCTGAAAAAATGTCAACCTGATAGCAGCGGGCCTTATCAAAACATCGTAAAGGCACCTGGAGGCCGGTGAAGTCAGTAAACGTTGCATGCTGTTCACTCTATTGAATCTACAGGGCCTAAGTCAACTCATTAACATGGCAAGACGAAGTTTCTGTGTCATAGAGTGCCATAGAGGACCGTTGCATTTTAGAACCGTGTCTTTCTAGTTCTATGTCTGAGACTGAATGGGTTTAGGGTTAGCAGCAGGCACGGTTTTGGGTATATTGTGCGTATCCAAGGACGTAGCTAGATTTACCCAAGGCACGGCTCTAGATAGCATGAACTATCCAGGCCAAGTATGGTAATCTGGATACAACAAGATTGTACCTAACCCATCGTACTTATCAAGAAGAACGCCTTGAGTAATCTTAAAGCAGATGCTTCAGTGACAAAGTCGTAGCCAACTCGCTAAACCAATTGGCAAGTTATTACTTAAAAGGGCACTGTTGATAGGTCCGGCTGCCGGGAAACGGTAAAAAAATTAGAGCAAGGTCAACCTCTGCTTGGAAAGAACGTCCCAACGTGCGACGACCCCATATAGACCCGTTGCTAGGCAGTCATAATAAACCATTCCGCAACAGAGAGGTCACCTATAGTTCAGGGGCATACCCATATAGGTCAAAACACCTGGACTTCACCAGATGGTTTAGGGGTTAGCGACACTGCTTCTCAACTAGAGGTAGAGGGTTTCACTAACTATGCTTCACTTACTTTGCTTGCTACTGGAAACCCCTGTACTTTGTAAATCCACATGACACAGGAAAAAAAAAACGCATAGGTCCCGTATTCAATGTAAAACTTGAGCTACAAGAGAATTCTAGACAGGCCATTGCGGGCAGCAACTTCAGTCACGTTTGTAAGCGACATTGACTCTAACCTTAACCTTAGACGGTGGTTGCTAATAAACTTTAAGTCTCTATTTCTAACGTTCATTCTTCAACCTTCAGTGTATGTATACACCTCTTACACAACAGACCTATACCACACAGTTGAAAAACAATTGTAGAAAGATTGGCGTGCGTGCGGTCTTATCAGTGACAAAAAGGTCTTTGATACCCCCGTCCTTTCTCGACCTTTGGGCACCCAGTAAATCACTTGACGACGGAATGCGGAGAGTGGTAGACAAACACTTGTGTCCTTGTTAACGCGGCAGGGAGGCGTAAGGAGTTGTGTAAAAGCCATTTGAACATAAATAATTGTTAAACGCCACTTTGCTCTTGGATACACGTGTTTTTTGTAGTCGGTCTATTGTATGCAGTTTTTTTCCACAATGTAGGTCACCCCCCACCATCTCACCCAAGTTGTAACCAACAGCTTACTTAGCTATTCATTTTAAAACAGTGACTAAAACGGTCAAGGTAATAAAAACAGTTAAAGAGGACTGCTGTCTAGATGCCTTTTGGAAATCTCTGGAGGAGGTCTTCTTGTGGAATTTGTATTACAATCCGCCTTGCCAAGTTTGTAAACATTTAACACAAGCGCATGGATGTACAAGTGAGGAAACAAGTTCCAAAAGAATGTACCTCTCAACTGACTTTTACCTGTATTAAAATACAACTGAAATGTACGACATCAGGTGAACACCTAGTCAAGACTGTTAGCACACCAGAGGAACTTACTGATCTTCTCCGGTCTACTAAACGTCTGACAAATTATCTTGCCAAATCTATTTCTACCAAGACACAGGAAAAAGTACAATAGATAATACTTTGATAGAATTTTTTGTACCCCTAACAATAATAACTTGTGCATAAATAATTGTTCACTGATCTATAAACTCACCGTCAGTGAAAGTTAGACATTACATCCAAAATAAGAAGGTAAACACACAGAGTCTGGAAAAAGCTTATTCCGCTTGTTTTGTCGACTTGTCAAAAGCCTTTGACTCCATTTGGCATGAGGGACTCCTATACAATCTTCTCTCCAACGGCATTTCAGGCAAACTCTTCAACATAATCGAAAACGTATACAACCAGTCAGAAGCCAGTGTCAAAACTAGGAATGGCCTGAGCGAAACTTTTCCTGTTGAAATCGGTCTTCGGCAAGGGTGTGTTTTAGCCCCACCCTATTCAACCTGTACATTAATTTAGTGACCTCATAGACAAACTAAATGCAGAAAACCTAGACGCCCCCTATTACAATCTTCAAGGTTAGACATCCATAATAAGATACGCCAAAAAAACTGTTACTCAAGCAAATGGATATGATTCTGGAAACGGTCAGACGTTTCAGGTAGTATCCACTATCTTTCGTCAGTGACACTGGAGAACCTGTAAACTCAGCGCTTTTCTCTTGTTTTTGACAGTCTGATTTGGACATTGTACGGAAATGCCCGTCACTCGACGCACACTCTACTGACGGAGGTAAACCTAAGGTTGACGTAAACAGGGAGTTGCGGTCGGACGATTTGTGACAATTGTCGTAAACAACCCGGAGTCAATCAGTCCACGGCACACTTCTACTCAAACACTGTGGACAGGAGAAAAAAGCAAATAAAATAGGGACGTTTCTAAGATTGTCTGTTATTCTTGTTCCCTACACAGAAAGGAAGGAGAGAAGTTATCAGCATGAATTTTTTTATGTCATAGAAAAAACAATAAAGAAAAACATTCCAAAATTATTAACAATATATAAATTATATATAAAAAAGTATGTCGTATGAAAAGGCAGAAAAATTAATCTTGACAATTTAGATATAACTGTATCATAATGTGAAGTAGAAGACATTCCCCGGAAGTCGTTACGATGACAGTTCTATTGAACATATCCTATATAGGGAGACAATATGACGCACTTGGGAAGAACCTTCCGGTTGACAGAGCTTGCTACTTGTAGCCGGATGTTAAACAATGTGATGACGCTTGTTGCAGGTGTTTTTCGTGGCCTTCGAAGTGCGGAATGTGAACACCACACATGTACTCTCTATATTCTCGATTATGTGTAAGTAATATTAGTACATAGATGACATACATGAGCATTGTTTTCATATTTATCTGCCATCCACGTTCCGGCATGGCAACAGACATCTTCACCCATTTTTTTTAGCATATTGACCACTGTCAGGGGGCAACAAAATTTCCTGTTTTTTTATCAGGCAAAAAATCAATGCGCGCTGCTCATGTCACCCATTAAATGTACTTGCTTTGGCTAATGAGCCAAAACCGTAAAGGCCTCTTTCAAATGTTTCCTAAACAGTCAAATTGCACAATACAAGGCTTGGAGTTACCAAACTATGTCGTTGGGGAAAGAAGGAAGTCATTCCCAAATGAGTAACACATGTATTACTGTGCAATGTCCCACCTGAATCAACAGTCCAAAGGCAATGTGTTTATAACACAAAATGTACACTTCGAAGGTCGGTTACCGCGATGCGAGGTACAGAGATTGGCATGTAACATTGTCAGCGTTCATGACACAATGGCTACAATAAATCCATATGCTGAAATCCCATTTAGATGTATCTGCCACTAGAAATGTTTAATTTAAAGACGAGTCACGCCCCGCTACACACAATGAATATAATGGTTGCTTGTGTTTTCCACACAGAGAGGATTAAAGCAATGAGGTCCCTTTCAACGCCCTTGTGAAAAGTAAATACAAACTTCTGAAGGTATGTACAGCAGAGTAAGGAATGATATATATGGACTTATATATACGGCCATGGCCATCGTTTGTCAGCCTCTTTTGGCAAATAAATAGGTTCCAGTCGTTCATATTGCATACAGCCAAAGCTCGAAATACTACCTGTATAATTATGCTGGTTAGTGTAGGTAAACTTGGAGCTGCGCTTTCTGACATTTTATGTATGTATAGCAGTTTCTGAAATCATAGACTAGGTTGTTTTATTTAGCCACGAAAGTCTAAAGAATTAACACGGAAGACAGAAAACATAAGTAAATATGAAGAAAGTTTCCGTCATGGGTACCACTGACAAGGCCATCAAGCTCGTCTATCATATCTCAATTTGAACTTTGACCGTCATTACGTTACGTTTGACAAGTTACTTTTTTGCCTGATATTTCGAATATTGTAGCAGTATGTCAGTGTACCTATATTTTACCGAATCTTTAACCTCTACGTTAAGTTTTCAGCATAACTTTTTCTCTGAGCAGAAGATCCCAGGCATTTTCTCTCAAAACACATGTAACGGTTGCCTGGGTAAAGCTAAGGCTAAGTACATATTCATTTCACTCAAGCTAGGCCTTAATTGCATCTGTTATTTGTTTTCAAATGGAGTCGTGATTTGGGGATGAAGGCAAATCCGACTCCAGTGCTATTTTTAAAATAAAAGTTGTTTTGTTGCCATCCTCAGTGAGTTCAAGTGTTTTTAAGGTGAGTCAAAGGTAAGGTTTGGTAAACTGTTAAATGATAAATGATAAATCGTTGTGTGTATAGCGGTGGTCCAAGTAACGTGTTTATCAAACTTGACAATTTAACTTAAAACAGGGTCATTAATTCTGTTAGCCAGACTTAACTAGAATTAGTCCTGTTTATAACTGCAGGTAGGCGTTTGCTTGAAAAACAGGTGACTAAGAGTGTCAAAAATATCATTAGGAATTTTAATTTCTTTCCCCCGTGAAAACTTTCGTTTGATTTGTGAATAAAAGAATAGCAAGAATTCGTCATATTCACAACAACTTGTTTTACAAGAGACGACGTTTCGACAGCCGTCTGTCATCTTCATCAAGATAATTATAACTGACCTGATATGAAAATGGCAGTCATCGAAACTTCGACTCTTGTTTAAGACATCGGTATTTTAAGTTAGTCTCTTTCACGATGCCAGTGAAATTGGTGTAATTTTTCCGTAACTAAATCTCTTTGAAAATCTTTAAAAGTGCCGTGTTATCCTCGCCTAGTTCAAGTATCCTCACCTAGTTCAAGTGTTTTCAACGAAAATAGAACTTACAGTTTTTTCAAGGTGTTAAAACTGTATTCCATGGCTGTGTTTGGTGTGCATAGTGCAGGGTCCGGGTAACTGGTTTAACAAACATAAGAAACATACAAATTAAAAGGTTTAACATTAAAACAAACTGCAATGTTTTCACAAACTTGTTTGAGCAGCTTAAAACGTTTTACGGTTACACGAAAGGTCACCGTGACAAGGAAGAAAAAAGAATATTTTTGAGAAGGAAGTAAAAAATCTGATCAAGAAAACCCTATCTATTTCCCAGTGCCAGTTTAATGAATAGTAAAAATCGGAGCTCATAATATATACCATCACAACAGCAACGAAGACTAGTTTCTAGTACGACCTTCTGTACACCAGTCTTTAAGTAACGAGCTTTCTAATCTTTATCTCATTAATATATTTCCTGACTGAGTTTACATAATCTCTGCCCAGCATAGGTTTGACAAAGTGCGTGTGATTATCTTGATTTTATTTTTGCTTGCTATAAAGCTGCCTTCTACCAAAAGCTACATGTAGGGCAGGACATAGGAGTCTATGGATGTTTTCAATACCAGACTAATCGATAGGATCGTACATAAGGCCAAAATTTCAACCTTTGACAAACTAGATCTCTACCCAAACTAAGTCGTTACAAACAGCGTTCTTTTCTTTGCTTCAAAAGACTTTAGAGCACAATCTTGAGCTGGGCTATGGAGAAACTGACAGGCAATCTTAGGCAACCTTCTTCTGCCACAAGAAAGTTGAACTTTATAAAAGATAGTTTCCACCGTCAAAGGAATAACGTTACTTTGCTGTTGTCGATCAACCTTGCAAATAGAACAAGCCACAAAATACGCAACAAAGTTTCGCAAGATATCCTGCGGAAGATTGCGGTACGTAGTGTGGACGATTGCATGTATGTAATGACCTAGTTCTATGGAAGAAATGAGTAGAGTATGAGTGATTTGACAGGAGATTAAACTTTCCGGGGCAGAGCTGTTCCGTCTTGTGTGACTAATGACAAAACGTAAACAGAACCGTCGTCAGAACAAAGACTCGAGGCGACTGGGTGTGTCGGCGTTTCCGGACTTTGTCCTCAGCCAATCAGACCGCTGTGGCATCGGTCAGTCCAGAACAGTCGTGCTGGAGTTCGGCAAAGTTTTCAAACACAGAGATCAATTTTTGCGGTGTCTAGGGTAAAATTTAGGGTCATCCACCGATCGACAAACGTATCTCCGACAACATGTCAACCAATGAACGCCCACTTACCAACGGACAACCCGGAAAGAGGCTGTCCAATATAAGCGAGGAGCGAAGCACACCGACCAGCACTCCTCCACAGACCAAGAGGATGGCTGCGGGCGTGAGCGGGCCTTCCGTGGCCAACGGGCGGGTGCCCTCGAGCCCCACCCCGAAGGCTTACGCTGGCTCGTACGAGCCGAGTCTGACCGTCAACATCCGTAACATCGAAGCGGACGTGGTGTATGGTGCTGTGGGAGATACTCACATGTGTCTCAAAGTTCTCAAACTCGTGCTCTCCCTTTTGATTGGAATACTCGTGCTTGGGTGTATCACCGTAAGCAGACTGTCTCTCATCGGAATCACAAAAACTATCCGCAACAAATCTTCAATATGGGACGAAACCGACTTCGTGAACAACTGCAGTGGAGACTTTACAAATTTTACAAACAGCAAAAAAGTTAAAGATATGGAATCCACGGTCGTCATGGTGGAATATATCTTGATGTTCCCCTACGGAGTATCGTTCTTTCGTAGCGTCTGGAATGGAGCGTTCCAGGCTTCCATGCCCTGGCCTCACGTGAAAGCTGCACTTCTTGTAAGTTACAGGGTTTCTTTTTTTTCTATTTTTTTTTCTTTCTACCAAAGTAACTGCATGCTAATCATTAAGACACGCCCTCACTATTAGTCTCCTCAATAATTTGAAGACACTACTCTTTATTCTGCACTTCTTCTGCAAGTTACAGTTTATTTTCTTCGTCAAGTTTTTTTCTACCAAACGAACTGCATGCTAATCTTAAAGACACGCCCTCACTGCAAAGTTTCTTAATGTGATAAGCGTTTAATCTTTATCGTGCTTTTTATTACGGGTTTAATTTAGGCGCTTGTATAACGTGTTTGTTTTTGGCGTCTTCGCTGTTAAATAGGTCATAAATCGGCAAGAGGCAATTAATTGTATTTAGTGAATACACTATACATTGATACACGTTAGAATTATTGGTTTCTCTGTATCAGTGATTATACAAGTGAAATGTTGCTTAGCTATTTTGACTAGCTCTTTTCGGCAGTTAGGCGTTTTTACCGGGCTTATATCTTTTTTCGGGTTGCGTATTGGGTACTGACCTCACCTCACCTCACCGGTCCCATAGCAGTCTGTACTACCGTCGGGGCAACTAAACTGTCCACAAGACTTATCCACCCACTGACCTACCCTGCCAATAAAAACTGTCTTTTGACACTTTCTTTCAGTCACTAAAATATCTGCTTAAAGAGCATACTTCTAAATTTTTGGAGCATTACGACATGTCATGTAACGCACTGTCTGCCCCACAGGCGAAGTTTCCCACGTATATATCGATTTTTCCAGAAACAGAAAATAAGCCATGAGTCATACACACTCCGTCACGTACACCGTATGAAACAGTTTATTTCCGCATGCCTTTCGCACACGTGCACCTTATGCTATCGCCATTTATTCGTTGTTAACACTTAAAGTCTATAGAAACCATAGCAAAATAGGAATGTATCAATCGATAAACGCAAATATAATTAGATATAAGGCTATTCATGCAACTTAGTGGGAGACTATGTCAAGTTAGTTTTGTCACAAGAACAAATACTGGAAATCATTAGACACAGACAGGACTTTGAGATCAAGGTTTTAAAGTATACACTTTGACTTTATCGTATTGTACTGTATGGCAAAATAGTGGGCTATTGTTCTAGTTGGAAGATGTCTGGTCTAATACGTGCCCACAGCCACACGTCTATAGGGTCATAGTCAGACTGTCAAACGTGTAACTGTGAGCCTGACTTTAGGCACGTGTCACTGGTACAAATTTTGTGCCTCACTCTAAAAAAAAGCTTAGAAGCCTGGTTTGACTCGTTATAAACAGATACAGCTAATTCTTAACTGTCCACCAAAATTACAACACTTTGACAGTGCAAACTGAATCTGTGTTGGCGAGGATCGGCAAATTGATATAGGTCTTGTGTTCTTTTTGTTTTCGTTCTATTTTTGTCAGATTTGTCTGTACATAAGTCTTAACGTCCCTGGTTACTCCACTACCTAACGGTCCGACCTCTTAAGGTCGTTCGTTTCCTTGTGTAGGCGGTTTTTTTTAGCCCGTAATATTCCAAGCACGTCGGAAGTCGTCACACTTTTTTCAGAGAAAAAACCTTAACCTGTTAAGCTAACGGCACCCACTCTAGCAGATTAACTTACTCTGTACAACAAAGACATAAGTACGCCCGCCGAGTGTTTGGTTACACTGACTGTGGATAAGTTTACTTGTACGGTCTATTCAACATGGTGACGTGGTCACCAGGTGACATAAAAGGAAGGACCCAACACAATGGATAGGGGTCACCGGTAGGGCAGTACAAACTCCAAGCAGATCAATGGTTCTGGCTTGCTTTGCACCTCATTTTGTGGCGTTCTGTTCGTTCTATTTTTTTTTTTGGTTGTTGTTTGGGGTTGAATCTAGAAATGTAGTTTATACGATTAAACATACAGACAGGATGTCACTAAGTTGCAAAACACACTGCTAATGGGTCACTGGTAGGGCAGTACAAGCTTGAAGCAGATACATAGTTATTTCTTGCTTTGCACCTCACTTTTGTGGTGTCCCGTACGTTATTTCAGCTTCTTTGTGTTTTCTGTTTGGGGGTGGGGCTAACCAGGGATGCCAAAGAATTTCTATGGATTTTACTGAATCCATACGAATTTTCGAAATTCATACACACACATGTACGATCCATTACTCGGAAAAATGCGATCCTAACTAATTTGGTGACCTGCGCCTGGATCACCAAATTTGTAAGGATTGTATGTTTCTAAGTAATGGTTCGTATATATATTCCGGAAAATTCGTACGAATTCTGTGACACGCTTTCAACAGAGGTAGTATGTACGCTTACAAAGACGCAAAGGATGGCACACTAAGTTAAAGCTGGTGCAGTACCTCTATTTACCGGATAAGTAGGGCAAAAGCCCAGCAACGTGTCGCTCTGTCGTTTGAATAAACAAATGGTTGATTCGCCTGAGATTATACTTTGTCAGTGCTAAAACGTACAGAAATCCTTATCTACGATGCTTGCTATGTTTGTTTTTAATTTCTTCCCCCAAAATTTCTTCTACTGTGTCAGTTTTCGGCAGTATCTGAGGGCAAGCATAGGCGAAAGGAAGAAAGTGGTGATGGGCCCTTGGTATTTGCGTCCTCGATCCCTCTTGCACAAAATCCGGGGGTTTTCTAAGAACTAGTTACTTTTCAAGCATATGTTGGGCTTGTTTCAGACGTGTTCTTTTTTGAGTTTGTCAGGCTTTCTTTCTTATATTTTCTTTAAGTATACTGGCCTAAATAGAGAGACAGACATTACACACCTAAACAACGTTAGAAACAAGCCTAACCTGTACTGAGAGGGTAGGACTAGTGGAGTGCGAAAGTTCAACGCTCCTTGGGTCGTAACCACAATCCAAATTCTTGATAGAGTGCCAACATTGAAAGGCCGGAAATGAACCTACGTGTTTGAGTAATCATATTAGTCGACGTATTTGAGTGGATGTTTACTTTTGGCAGGGTTCTGTATGTTACCACACACGGAGACCAACAGTGAGAGGATACAATGTCCAGGTAACATATAAAACGTAAAAACCCAACCCGTCTCTGGACTTCAGAAACAGATAAGATAGCATATTACGCAAAAGGTTACTACAATAGATGAAGTAGCCTTAGTGCAATAAATAATATAAATATCGGTTGCTAAGTATACAAGTTGACATGATTTTAATACTGGTAGACGGAATATTCTCGGTCACAAAATTCCGCTACGTGGACACTTTTATCCAAATATAAAAAAATATTTATAAGCTGTTGCAACTTGCAATCAGTATTTTTCTTTATAAAAACACACGTTGACATCATCTGAAGTCATGAGGCCACATGCGTACAAATTATAGTCATTTTCTGTGGTACATCGTCAAAAAAAGATACGCATCTGACATCAACGCCGTTCGAAAATATTTGCATGTCCCCGTTCGTCAGTTGTGACGAGGTAAACGCCTTGCTTGTGTGTCCTCGCTGTTAAGCAAACACTCTGGGCAAACATCGTTCAGCCATTTATTAGCCCTCCTCAAATCCAACGCACGTAAGACATGCGAAGTGTATTTTGTGTTAAGAAAAGCTTAGAATTCCAACACGCCCCTGAGTACACGTGAAAGACGTGTGACTTTGGGAGAGGCATATTTCACCTATTTCCTGTGAATATGAATATGTGGTAAGAATTGTTTGAACGTGCATGTACCTACATTTAAGCCACACCTCGAGTACGTCAAATAATCTACCACACATATCCGTTCACATTCTAAAGTCTATACCGTAAGAATAAAAGGTGGCTAGTCGGGTGCTTTGGTTGTGGTATATATCCAGAACCGTGATCTATCCAGAACCATGACCAGGCATGTTTCTGGATAGTCCACGCGTCGTTATACAGAACCGTGCCTGAGGCAAATCTATGTTCTTGCATACAGTAAGAGTATCCAGAACCGTGCCTTATCCTAACCCTAACACATTCAGGCATAGACTACATGTAGATAGGCACAGTTCTGGATACGATGGTAATTTTTCAGCCTAGCCTTCCTGTGAAAATGTGAACGGTGTTTAAAGATGTAAGCGGTGCCGAACAAATATCACCAATTGCCCTCTGTTTGCATCATCCCCATAAACTCCTAGTTTTACAACATGGGATGTTTACCCAGGACCATGAGAATTGTTTTACGTTGACGCTACAACACTAGTATAAACAATATATAACTCGTTAAAGATTTACATTAAATTGTAATTGGAATGGGTGGTCAGGGCATCGGGTAGGTGGTCAAAGAATTCAAGTATAGGATTTACTTCAAAAGATCTTTTGACTTTCAGAAATGAACATAAGAAATTTGAAGAAAAAGTGTTCTACTAAGTTGTTCGTATAACTCAACTAAAATCTTTTTGCATTACGCATTCCAGTGTATATGTTTTATAATGTATATAGCAACGGTGTAACTGCTCTTGCAATTTGAATAAAGAAAGAAACCTACCTGTTTCATGCCAAATATAGATATGTGGGGTCGTGTGGCGTAGCGGCAGCGTGCTCGACTCGGAATCAGAGGTCCCGGGTTCGAGTCCTGACATGCCACCGATCTTGTGCCCTTGGGAAAGGCACTTAACACGACTTTCCTCACTTCGCTGAGGTGAAAATGAGTATTGTATTGTCCTGTATTCGTCCTCTGCGTTGGTGGCGGCATAAAATAAGTTGATATAACTTGAGTGTGCCGTCACAATGTCTAGTCATGAAATGTTGAAATATAAAAAAATTATAGATATGACACAATCAATAACATTTACAAAACTGTTTCCAGGGCGTGGTTCTGAGTTTCCTGGAGGTGTTCGGCCTGTGTCTCTTCACGTTGCGGGTCATGCCGTCTGTCGCCCCCTCCATCAGCTTGGTACTGGCCAACGGCATCTTCTTCGTACCCATCATACTACAGGTGAAACATAGTCAATATGATACACACAAAACGGGTTATATAGTTACAGCAATTCCCAGTAGGATTTGTATAGATCTATAGAGCTGTCTCTTTTCTCCAACCAAACGAACCATCTGTAATCTGGTATCCAGTCTTTGGCGGTTGGAGCGGGTTCTCCTCAGGGTTGCTGTAGTTCTTCCCCGCCCACTTGAGCGAGGTTCCCCGGTAGGTTTTTTCCCGATGGGAGATTAGCCCCACTTCCTGGCTTGCCAAACAGTATCACAGACGCAAAACTCCATTCGGGCGGTCTGTTGGGCTGGGAATGAGATGAATTTATAGCACAGACTGTCCAACTCCTATCCGTAGAATGATCACTTTATTTCATCTACATCAGTGCGTCTGCTATTGTTACATGTATAGTGCCTTTATATGCTACAAAACTGTATACTCATCAGGTACTTCCGTTCTGCAGGTTGTGAAACACTCCATCAAACTCTCCAAAGTTCGCATCAGGAAGCACCTGGGTCTCTTCTTCTACATCCTGGCGTCGATCATTCTCGGGCTGGCCTGTGGAGCCTTGGTGGGGGCGTGGTGCTATTACCGGACCCAGCTATGGGAGATCCCGGTGTCCCTACTGTCTCTATCCGTCGCCTGGGCACCTCTTCTTCAAGAGTACCAGACCGGAGAAGGCAGCGACACCGACGACACCGAGAACGCCGCCCGATCCAAGAAGAAAAGCAGGGCGCACGACGTCGCGGTGGAAGATCCGGATGGCATCTTCTTCGGAAGACAGAAGAGCGAAGTCGTCGTGCAGACTGTAGACCATCTTGGAAGCAACGTCAAACAAAACGCGAGATGGAAGGCAGGAATCATCAACAACTTCTTCAAGATCGTTTTCGTACTCCTTGTACCAGAAGCCTTGAAGATGCTCGGGTTGGTGAAGATCTGCTCGCCATGGGCTTGGACCAAACTGGACCTGTACGCGACGTTCACTATCTCTAATCCGGCTATTACTAGCTTCATCGTAAACGTGTGCTGCAGCTTCGGTGGATACGTTCTGGCGTGGATGGCGTGTACCATACGGATGCAGTTCTTCGGGTTCGCCCTCCCACTCTGCATAGGAACCAATGTCGCATGTAAGGGCCACATTTCATTCGCCATTGTTTAAAAGAAAGGTAGCATCTATACATGAGGTATGTACAGATGTTACCTTTCTTTAGCGATGCCTTTTGACTACCCAAAACAAAATTTACAGCAATCCATGTATGGCATTTTTTTGTAATTTTGACGAAAACAGCTAGAAAAACAAAAAAGGCTTTAGCTCTCCTCAAACATGACTTATTGTGTTCATGCCATGTCAATTCAAAAATTTTGATGAAAGTTGTATCACATATTGTTGTTGAATACCCTGGTATAGACATGTACAAATACATCTATGAACACCAAATTGTTCTGTATTTTTACAGTCACAATAGCGTATGTCGACGGCCTGTGCGATCTCGTCGGGTTCATCCCTGAGGAAACTTGCACGGCTAACCTGAATATGGATGAGCTCATTTGGGACGTTCCAGTGACGGCAGGTCTCCTTCTTATACAGTTTCTGTCAACAACCTGGTTCGTTATGAGAAGTCCCACCATCGTTATGGAGAGGGAAGCTAGTGTAAGTCCGTCATATCATCATTTATATTTTAAATTTATAAGATTACTGAGTTGTTAATAGCTATATGAAATAGACATATAGATAAGAAAGGTTTCTAATATGTTTACCGAAAAAAAAAACATATTGCTTTTGCCCTGTTTCCTCTTCTTCTTCTTCTCCAAACCAATAAGGTCAATTACCCGAACCAGACGTTTGTCACCATGGTAACTAGTATTGGGTCACATCATGTAGCAGGAGGGATTTTGACTCCTGTCTGACCATATATATGTATATATGTATGAATGTGTTTGAGTAAGAATTAACAGAGAAGACCATATGCAAAGATAAACATTTATGCATTTGCTTTATTTTTAATAAAATTGTAAGTTACTGTAAACTGTAATATATTTTTACCCCCCATGACAGTTGTTCTGGCTGCCCGGGTACAGCGGAGTGTTTCCCGAACAGTGGCTGCTGCTGAGCCGGAAGAACAGGAACACGAAGAGCGAGGACTTCGTGGTGCAGAAGAGAACCCGACAAAACGCTCACGTCTACATCTGCACAACCATGTACCACGAGGTAAGAGAACAAAATCAACATCACCTTTAGTTGTTTAGAGTTCAAACTTTTGTCCGACACAAAAAGTTCTTTCACCTAGAGCTTTCGATCAGTCACTCTGGTCTTCCTCAGCAGACTGACCCAGTGAGACTTGTCAGTGGCCTTTTTGAAGTGTGACGTCAACACTGGGTCAAAAGTATCTTGTAGACGGTGTCGGCCCCCGTCGCAGTTCAAAGAAGCCACGTGACAAGCCTCACTAAGTCAGTCTACTGAGGAAGGCCAGAGTGACCCCCCAAACACCCTCTTACAAACAAACGGCTCCACAACATAACTTTCTTCACAAAGATGTTGAATGTTGTTGAACCTAGGCTGAACATGAGATGGAGCAGCTACTGACGTCATTACGTGGTGTAGCGGAGAGTCAGGTCGGTGAGAGAACATTCGAGTCGCACATTTTCTTCGACGGAGGGTGTAAGCAGGGACAGCCGTCCCAGTGGGCACTGCAGCTGCTGTCACTCATGGACCACACTCTCAAGGATGGCAACAGTAAGGACTTTTGTCTTCTTCTTTCTTCTATTCTTCTTTTAATTAGAGACAGCCATCTTCAACTAGCTGAAGACTCTGCTGCCTTTTTGTGGCTAGTACGAGCTGCGAGATGGGGTTCGCCAGGGAGGTTTGTAGGGAATCACTAGCTCCCAGACAGTGTGGAGTCGAACCCAGGACCCATGGGTTCCTGACCGAATGTTCTGCCATTACGCCATGCGACGCCACGCGTTTGTATTTTTGTTAGATACCGCTAATACCCAAAGCGAAACATTACAGGGGCTACAATATGTATACGAACCCAAATCTGTCGTTTCTATATCAATAATTTAAAGATAGCATTTTTAACATACATGAGTGGTAAAGAGACTTTATCATGTAGATAAACAACCCAACAAAAGGCGAGTGTGCCTGTACGTAAAAATAAAGTGTGGTCTTAGTTAAGATGTATGAAAACACGTCCATGTTACATTTGTGCAAATAAATTTTTCCTTCTGAATAGCCAAAGAGAGCATCATCAACCAGTGCACGAAGTACAAAACACCGTACGGGCTGCAGCTACACTGGGACCTGCATTATGACAACGGGGAGACCGAGAGTGGCATGAGCTTCAACATTCATCTCAAGGACAACACTTTGGTGAGTAGAAATTTAAACCTCATAGCATTTGATTGGACAATATTTCTTATTCTCATTATATAGAAAACTACACAACAGATGGATGGCATTGCCACTTTCCGAGTGAGTAAATATACATTATGTCCAAGACATATTCTTCAACATCCATTTCAAGGACAACAGTTTGATAAGTAGAAAACCTCATAGCGTTTGATTTCTTACTCTCAATATTTTGCAAACTACATAACACATGGATGGCATTGCCACTTCGAATTTTCCAGTGAGTATTACAAAGTTGTGCAATTGTTTTGGATACAATTTGCTGCTCTCAAGTTCAAGAGTCAACTCTTTTTTACAGGTGAAGAACAAAAAGAGATGGAGCCAGGTGATGTACATGTCTTACATCTTGGACTATGCAGGTGAGACCACTACAGCATATGCATATCAAATATTTGTAACAAGCAGTAGATTAATGTTCATCAACATTCAATTTTGGCAAAACGGTGCTAATACAAATAAAATTGTGTCACCGCTGTCTAAGGATTATCTTTCTTTCTTGATTTATATCAATTTCCTTGACAATTGTATATCCCACTGTAGTGTACTTCAGCCCAATTGGCGTTGAGTCTAAGGCCATAGAAGACACACACATGAAGGCGACTTCAGTACTGGGCCAGGACAGTTTTAACGGTCCTCACCGGGCCAGGCTCCACATGAAGCGGGATGCCAGCGGCGCTGGGGGGTGGACTGCCGGGGAATTCGACGATGACCAGGTAGTAGACTAGTAGCAAGCAAAAATATTGGAGAAATGACTGACTCCTTGCGACCGTGATGGCTAAATTGCGAGACTTAGTCGACATTTTAAAAAGTCGAGTTACATTAAAAAATAACGATTATTACTTTAGATCAATGGGAGCACTCAGAGTTATTACACCTTCAATAGATTATAATTTTGAGAAGAGCGAATTAAACCACAAAGTAGATTCACCGTAACTAGAGCAGTTAATATGCTTTGCACATAATGTAACAAAGGCTTCTAAAAATAAGATGAATAAATACCATAGAATATCTATGATATTGAATGGTCGTAATGAGCATGTACAAGCAAATATAAATTTTTAGGTGCAATCAATCTAACTGAACGTCCACTGAATATATAGGTGTCCATGCATTTAAAATATCACCAATTACCAATTTTTCTCAACCACCTTTTTATATAGTATAATATTATAAAGAGTAACATTTTAGATAATTTTAGTAGCTTCATTACCAAAATTTAATTGGATTATAAACTCTTTCCCATTTCTTTACAGTACCTACAGATCGACCTGGGAGAAGACATGGTGTTTACGGGAGTTGTTACCCAGGGTAAGGCAGGCACGAACGAGTGGGTGACGAAGTACCGGCTGTTGTACAGCGACGACGGCGAGCTGTGGCAGTACTACAAGGATGACTCCGGGCAGCCTGTGGTGAGTCATGCAGTTCGATAGTGATGCCAACGTCCATATGTATTACAGTTCAATGCAGTTGATTGTTATGACTTGTGAAGATAAGATCTTAATTCGTAATTCTTAGAGCTGTATTTGTGTGTGTGTGTGTGTGTGTGTGTGTGTGTGTGTGTGTGTGTGTGTGTGTGTGTGTGTACGAGTTTAACTTTCCATGTAACATGGATGGTTAACAGAGTATCTGTGGTGCCCCAATGGTCTACCCAACGTAGGGACAGATGTCCCTAAGCATACTTAGGATATTGTGATTAGATATACATGTAGGTGTACAATGTAGAGATGTACAAATTTAGGACATTTGCACTAGTAGTAGAGCCCAGGAACGAATATACTCATTGCGATTAAGATCAAAGCAATATCTGGCTTTTTTGATAGTGCAATGAATGTACAAATGTGTCGCTCCTGCAATCGCCCATATCAATCATTGTTTATCAGGAATTTGAGGGAAACCGTGACGCAGACACCCCCGTACGTCAGCTGCTGGACAAGCCAATCACAACGCGTTTCGTCAGCTTCAACCCCGTCCAATGGGCCAATCGGATCAGCATGCGGGTGGAGGTGCTGGGATACTCGGCTGCTGGTGAGTTAGTTTTTTTTTTTTAACTTACTGCTTCTCCCATTGATTTTTAGAAAGCAATGTACGTGAAGATTTAGGTTCGAACGTTCAGCCATTCAGTCTGCCCTCTGCTAGGTCTTCGTCCATCGTAAAAATGTAAAAATAATATGACCATAATATTTAAAATAAAATTTTCGGAGTTCCTAGATGTCAGAGAGAGCATATCTATGATGGTTTGATTTTTTACAGAATGAAGAGAGTACATTTGCATTGGCAATGTATGACTGGTACTTTACATACCATGTACATGTACATGTACTTCATACAATCATGTACTTCATGTGCAGTTGTTGTGCAATAAAGTTCTTCTTCTTCCATATCTCATGTCTTCTTCTATGCCTCGTGTCATTTTACTCTTAACGCTACAGACAAAGACAGGGATAATTTCATGCTCGCCACCGATGCCGATGTGAAGTTCTCACCACAGTCTGCTAAAGCCCTGCTGGACATCATGACACGTGACCCTAACGTTGGTGCCGTGTGCGCCCGGACTCACCCACTAGGCTCAGGACCCATGGTCTGGTACCAGATGTTTGACTACGCCGTGGGCCATTGGTTTCAAAAGGTAATGCCTAAATATTTGTTTACTATTCCAACATGTAATCACAAGTTTTTTCAACTTATTAATGCCGCCACCAACACAGGGGACAATACAATACTTACTTTCACCTGAGCGAAGTAAGGAAAGACGTGTAAAGTGCCTTTCCCAAGGGCAAGATCGGTGGATGTCAGTAATCGACCCTGGGACCTCTTGGTTGTCGAGCACTCTGCTGCTACGCCACCTAATTATTTGTCATCTATATACTAGTAGTGTGGATTCTACATATAATTAATGTGTGTAACTGATTTCAATATAAAACCAGTATCTCTAGATGAAAAGAGACAAAATTCTAGAATCTAGTTCAACGTGAGTCTTAAAAGTTTAAAACTGCTCTAAGTTGAAAGTTTATAGAATTCGGCTAACAGAATGCATTACAAGCTTCACTAAGCTTTTTGTATGGATATCCATACAGAAATCTTAGCGAGGTTCTCAGTCGTTATAATTATGATTATGTTAATTGCAGGTGGCGAACAGCGTTCTGGGTACAGTACTCTGCTGCCCAGGCTGCTTCAGTGTGTACCGAGCCAAGGCCGTGAGAGACGCGCTGCCGACTTACGCCACCAAGGTGACCAAAGCTGAAGAGTTCCTCACCAAGGACATGGGAGAAGACCGCTGGTTCTGCACCCTACTGGTGAGTACGTCATACACCCTCTAGAATACAATGGTAGCACACAAAGGTGGTACAACGAGTAGACAACCCCAGGTGCATGCCTCTAACGAGATCTGACGAAGCATTGCCACAAACTTTAAACCTTTCTCTCAGACAAAAACGGGCCTCACAAAGGTACGGAGTCCAATTTCATTTACAGACTGTAAAGAATGTGGGGAGCCCAGCTGAAAAAAAAAACTATATCGGAAGGACCATTGGTTCTGCACTCTGGTTAGTGTACTAACAGTTATGAAATAGGTAAAAAAAGAGGTATTAGAGCCCCATGTCCATGTCGCTAAGTCGTGATACCTGTACAATATTGGCATCATACTAGCCATCACACCAGGGAAATCTACATCATCATTGTCTATGAATTTCGATGGGATTGATTTTTCATGAGTTGGTTTGGTTGTCATCTTTGCTAAATCAAAGCTCTCACTCATGGCAAAATGGATAAAGTATTGCATCTGCTCTACATATGAAAAAGGTTCATAGTGTTACAACAAACCAAACACCCATTGCAGGTAGAGAAGGGGTGGCGGCTGGAGTACACGGCTGTGTCCGAGGACAGCACCTACTGACGGTGGATCCCCTCAACTAAAGCTAACCAATTGGAGCTAATGCTGCCAACACAGATGAACTTTGAGACCGATGTGTTTTGATTTTGATTGTCCAGGTAGAGAAAGGCTGGCGGTTGGAGTACACGGCTGTGTCCGAGGACAACACCTACTGTCCGGAGGATCCACTCAACTTATGCTTACTAGTTGGAGCTAATACTACCAACACAGATGAACTTTGAGACCAATGTGTTTTGATTTGGATTCTCCAGGTAGAGAAGGGCTGGCGGCTGGAGTACACGGCTGTGTCCGAGGACAGCACCTACTGACGGCGGATCCCCTTAACTAATGCTAACCAGTTGGAGCTAATACTACCAACACAGGGTACTCGTTTGTACCTGCCTTACCCTGAGACCAATGTGTTTTGATTTTGATTCTCTAGGTAGAGAAGGGCTGGCGGCTGGAGTACACGGCTGTGTCCGAGGACAGCACCTACTGCCCGGAGGATCCCCTCAACTAATGCTAACCAGTTGGAGCTAATACTACCAACACAGATGAACTTTGAGACCAATGTGTTTTGATTTGGATTCTCCAGGTAGAGAAAGGCTGGCGGCTGGAGTACACGGCTGTGTCCGAGGACAGCGCCTACAGACGGCGGATCCCCTCAACTAAAGCTAACCAGTTAGAGCTAATGCTACCAACACAGATGAACTTTGAGACCGATGTGTTTTGATTTTGATTCTCCAGGTAGAGAAGGGCTGGCGGCTGGAGTACACGGCTGTGTCCGAGGACAGCACCTACTGTCCGGAGGAGTTTGACGAATTCTTTAACCAGAGAAGGCGGTGGATCCCTTCAACCATCGCCAACCAAATGGAGCTACTGCGGAAATGGGCGAACGGCCAAATGATCAATGACTACATTTCCAGGCTGTTTATACTGTACCAAGGCTTCCTACTGTTCTCAACTATGATAGGGCCTTCTACTGTCATCATGATCATTGCTGGTATGTAAATAATAATAGTTTTTTTCTTATGCTTCTCTTCATTTTACAACAAGTTTATTCTTATGGTCTTGAATAGACATGCAAATTTAATTATGTATCAAGCTGACAGTGTACTACTTAATAAAGCAAACACTGAAATTCCGAGGGCTGAAATTTAAAGGAAATTTCCTTACGATTGCCGTGAGTTTATCTTGGTGTTCTTGGTACTTGCATTTGTTATACTTAACATTATATTAATTGTAACCAAGTTGTTGATTAAGCTAGATTTAACACCTAAAACGATGACTATACACTTGTACACGTGTTACGAAGCCTACCAAGGTGATGAGTTTGTACTTTTGTCGTTTGATACGAGTTGAATTTTCTATTTGTCATGCAAGTTTTATGCAAAAAGTTTTCTTATACCCGAAGCGTCATTTTCTTCTTGCTTACAGCTGGACTGGAGCTGGTGGTTGGAAACATCGGAGGCAGCATCATCCCAACTGTTGTCATCCTGTTCCTGGTGTTCGTAGCCTACGCTTTACTCTGTGTCTACACAACACAGGAAACTCAACTGAAGGTTAGAATCGTTTATTTGACGTTCTGATTTGAACTTTTTTTTATTTTTTATTCCGAAACATGTAATCACAAGACGTGGTGACGACAAACTCAAGTTTTTTCAACTTATATTAATGCCGACACCAACACAGGGACAGTACAATACTCATTTACACCTGAGCGAAGTGAGGAAAGTCGTGTAAAGTGCCTTTCCCAAGGGCACAAGATCGGTGGCATGTCAGGACTCGAACCCGGGGCCTCTGGTTCCGAGTCGAGAACGCTGCCGCTGCGCCACACGACCCCACTTTGATTTGAACTTTACAGTTGTAATTATGGTCACTGTTCCCATGCCAGTTTTTTTTTGTTTTTCAATTCAATTTTTTTATCACCAAATGTTACCGTACAACCCCTTGTATAAGCCACTAGTTTTGTATATATCAATATCACACAGAAGTTAAGATGGGCACCACCCCTTTGCTTCGCATGGTGTGAAGCAGGATCTTTATTTATAAGCTACACCACACAAACCCTTATATAAAACTTTGCATGACCTATTATACAAACCTGAACCAGACCGATACTCATGTCAATTATGTCACACAGTCATGTGAAAGACGACTCTGAATTATTTGTAAAACTTCTTAACTTTTTTAAACATTTTTTTTCGTTTTTCACTTTCAGTGGGCAAAGATCCTGACGATGCTGTTCACGGTTGTCATGGTGATCGTGCTGATCGGGCAGGCTCGGGAGATGGTGACGTCATTCCAGATTCTGGACCGCAGGCTTCACGCGGAGAGTTCGGTTCCGGCCCCGAACGAGGACGTAAAAAGTAAGAGACTAGATACAGACCAAATTCTACCATTTTTATCTAGCGTTCTAATCATATAATTTGATGCATTGCATCTTTAGATTCCAGCATTAGGTCCCATTGTTCATTGATGTGATAGTTCATGGTTTTTTCTTATTTCAATGACCAAAGTACTAGCGATGGCGAGGGTGCATAGAAGTACGTTTCATCAACCTGTTAGTACCAAGTAACACGCTGTCTTGTCATGTCAAGTAAAAGCCATGATTGCCATGTAATAATAGCTATTCCGAGAAATAAATACAAGTAGCTAATAGATTCCTTATTTGTAAGCGAAATCGGTGGAATCATTATGAATTATACACTTCAATATGATACCTTGCTATGTGTTCCGTTTCTGTGTTAGTTTGCGTCCATGTGATGATGTTTTGACTGTGTCCATCCAGGCTGCCAGGAGTGTGAGAGAACAGGTGAATGTACGCCCTGTAAGGACCTGGACTGTACCTCTCCACTGGAGTGGACACCGGG
Source organism: Branchiostoma belcheri (assembly GCF_001625305.1). Classification (NCBI taxonomy): domain Eukaryota; kingdom Metazoa; phylum Chordata; class Leptocardii; order Amphioxiformes; family Branchiostomatidae; genus Branchiostoma; species Branchiostoma belcheri. The sequence continues at coordinate 7,383,109 of NW_017803490.1, read as the reverse complement.
AAACGTGACGGCATGGATATCAGACTGTATTACCGACTTGGGGACATTTGACAACATATCTAAACATTTCGGAAGATACGAGTAAGTACAATGTTGGACACCCCTGTCTTGTTTACTATGGGGTCTACCAATGACCATAACTGTTAGTATAGGTGCACTGAAAACCATTTTCAGATTTAACTGGCATTTAACGCTGGTGTACATGTATAGCTAACCATTTATGGACTCCTCTTGGGCATAATTACAATAAAGCTACAATAACAGGTCGCACTCCACAAAAAGTGGAGTGCGCCCATATGCATGTATTCTGGACTATGCTTATAACTATAGTTTAAGTACTACACAATTAATCTATTATCACACTAACAAAATGAAACTGTGCCGAATTGTAGCGGATTCCAGCTGTCGTTAGCAACAGAGAGCGAGCTGTGTGACGAGTTTGACGGCCCTAATGGCGATTTTGACCTGGAGAGGGACTGCAAGATCATCTTCACCCAATTTCAGCATCGTGTACAGAATGCTGGTAAGTTATGTTCTTTGTTTTGACTATAGTATGATATATGATTTGGTAGCAATCCGTCAACTACGAATGATAAATGAATGAATGAAGACCTATATTATACATACATACCCACCGGGTTAGGTACAAAGTAATAAATTGTATATACATGTATAGATGATCAAACTAACACTCGACTTCTCCTCGCTTTTTTGTAGACTCCTTTCACCATATATGTGAATATGTTTCAGTAACAATAAAAATAGTAGACCATATACGAAGGTAAAAATGGCGCATTTGCTTTGCAAATGTTACCTTTCTAGTGATATATCAAATCTAATCATCTGTTTCCTATACAGAGAATTTGACTTCACTTATTTGCATATCAATCAATAGTTCTTGCTTATAAACCAGCCTTGCTGCACAAGTTCTCTAGTATCAATGACGAAAGATAATGGATGCTACCTGAAACGTCTGACCGTTTCCAAAATCATATCTAGTTGCTAGAGTAAATGTTTTTTTGCGTATCTTCTTACCTGGATGTTCGGATACGAAGCCAAGCCAAGTATTACCTGGATGTCTAATCTTCACCGACGTATTAAATCAAGTCGAAGCTAATCTTAGATTTATTTTATTCTATTCCAGCGAATGCCCCCACCCCGTCTGCCCCGCCGACCATCCTCCAGCAGCTGCCGCTTCCCATCAGCGTCATCTACTTCCTCGGTCTGGCCGGGCTCTACGTCATCACGGCTCTGCTGCACCCGTCAGAGTTCATGACCCTGATCTACGGGTTCGTGTACCTGCTGAGTCTGCCGTCTGGGTACATCCTACTCATCATCTACAGCGTCTGTAACATGACCGATAGGTCCTGGGGTATGTCAGTTACTAGTATTGTTTATCTTCGCAGAAGGTTTTTGTTCAGTTTCTTATCCTTCTTCAAACAAATAGTTCAAGAATAGCTGCATGATCATCATATATATGAATCTGAGTAAAGATAAACAAAGCAAAAGGTTAAAAATGTCATCATTAGCTGGCCTGAAACCTGTAGGACTTAACTATCCTTTTAAGCAAGTACAGAAGGCATTATCAATGTTTTCCTCCTATAAATGTGTAACATAATAACACATAAGTCCTAAGTCAAGGCTGACTGTAAGTCAAATGCTACAGATGTGCAAAACAGATGTATCCTGTTCAACATCTACATAGTCTGCAGCGTAACGAATAGGTCATAGAATAAACTAGTTAATGTTGCTTCGCTGATGCATGCAAGGCAGAAATCCATTCGCACAATATGTATGGTTCTGGATATGTCGCTTTCCTTATGTGGTGTAACGTTGGAGTTAGTTTTCAGTGGTTATCACTGTTGGAGTCAGTCGTCAATTACTGTAGTAATTACTGTACTTTCATTGTTCTTTCCAAGTGCTGAACAGGTGATAAATATTGTCCCAATCATTTGTAATATCTGAACAGGAACCCGAGAGGCAAAGACACCAGGTGCTGCCGCGGCAGGAAGGAGCTTCATTGAGACTCTCTCAACCATGCTGAAGAAAATATGTTTGTAAGCACAGTTTGTCAATCAATTGTAAAATATACCCAATCTAACAACCCACATATTATAGAAGAAGTGGGTAAATTCGTTTTCCACTGCCTCAAAAGAAGAAGTCAAACTCAGGAATACTAGTACCACGTGTGTTGTAGAATGTAGTATATTGTTACATGTAGCATCTTCTATAATTGTATATTCTTTTTTCATACATGTTGAACCGAAAAGGGTCATCCTAAAACGGGACTAAATGCCATAACTACTATTAAATGCTTTTTGTAGCTCATGCGGCGTGATATTTGAATGCTAGAAAATGCCGATGATGATAGTGTGAAGAATACCTAACCCTATATCACAAGATGTTGTTCTATACAATACGAATAAGCCAATAGTTTCCCATTGATGAGTTTTTGTTGTTGTTGCCTTCTATTTTCCAAAAATTACAGTTGCTGTCGACGAGACACAGATGAGAATTCTGAGCCAGGAGACGTGGTTCTGCCGCCGGAGGACGGGCACATCAACCTCGCGTTTGAGGAGGACGAAGATTCAGAAATATTCGACGACCTGGATGATGATGGTGGTACGAAATCACAACAGCATTCATTTATCAACAAATCGTGTAAATACATGCGTGAATCTAAAAATTACAAGAACGCAAATATGTTAAGAACAGCGACCAATGTTGCCAAGATGTATCAAAAAGAAGCTAACCTTTGTCAAAATAATGTGACATTTGTAACCCACCAATTGGAAGCCTCAACATCATTCCTAGGTTGGTATTACATGTAATTGGTAGGTCTGCAGATTCATAATCATAGAGAAATTTTAATTCAAGATAGGGATACATTCTCTTCCATAATTTAGGGGTGTTCTGTTAGCCTAATAAATTTTGATATGCTAGTTTTCGGTTGCCATTGGAAATAAGTCATGTCATCATTCGTTTAAACAGGGGCTGGGGCTGGGACGCATGAGCAAGACGCTGGCGAGGCCAATCAGACTGCAGAGGAAGGTAACAATACAATTAGTAAGTGTCAATGTGCTAATGCATGTACTTTGATATCTGCCTTCCCTGCTGCAAACCAACTGGCTTTCCATTGTGTAGTGCGTATATGTAGCAATAGGTTTAGATAGAAGAACATATTGGTGTATACAGTTAATGTTTATTGAATTGTTTTTCTTTAGCATAGCATTGTTCTTCTGTCTTAGATTTAGTTAGAAGTAAAGCTTTTTATACCCTTCTTTATTCCATAACAGGCCCGTCAGTAGCTAAATTGGCCGAACGCTGGCGTTTTAAAGGTACTAAATGCTTGCCGTGCTTTCCTTGCTCTCTTCCTTGACTAAACGAATGAATGTGGAGTGCCTCTACAATGAAAACACTAATCTCCTTGCTCTCTCCCTTTACTTTGCGAATGGGTGTGACATGCCTCTACAAGATGACAAAATGAATACTTTAAATGAAAACAAAAACTAATCTCCAAGCAGATTCTAAGGCAGTATTAATTGGCCAGGCAGTTATGCATTCGCCACATGTAATATACGATACATACGATAGGATCTGCTCGGAGATTAGAAACACCACTTCAATTTCTTTTCACTCTTTCAACCCGAAGCAAGATTTTAACTGCCATTTCCAACTCAAGAAAATGATTTGGTCTTTCTTGAATCCTGTTTCAGAATGATTTCTACCAACACAGATGACATCTTCATAATAATTATATGAAATACTTTTTGTGTTGTAATTATAAAAGTCTTTTTTTGACGATGATGCTTTGAAAGTTTTAAAATTATCACCATCAACACCATCCTAATCATCATGCAAAATTCATGATCATTTTGCCCTGCTCGATCTAAGTGTGCTGTGGCCTCACTTATCATCCACATACCAGGCATCTCATTTTTTCATCGAATGGATAACACAGTAACAAGAAAGGATATACATATATTTATACTCTTTTGACAGCAAAAGAGCCTCGGCATGTCGCGGGGCCCAGTGAGAGACGCATCGGCCGTCAGAAGTCCAGAGGCCGCGGCAGGAAGGGCAGTGTTTCCAGCTCCAACTGGGGTAGCTGGGGCAGCCGAAAATCTCACAGTCCTTCCAGACCGTCCATATTCTGTACGTGTTAGATAAAGACTAGGGCTTTTCTATCTATCTATCTATATGATTTTTGCCACCTCTTACAAGTGTTCGTGCACTACTATTTAAGGAAGACGCTTGTAAACGATTTGCTGTGTAACGTAAACTCTGCCGTCCGCGGCTAAAATGGCCCTTCCCCGGAGATTCGGGGGTCGGCTGAATGTTGGGCGGCCGGCAACCGTAAAGCGATTTAATGAGGCTAGTAAACATAATGTATCTGCATACTGAAACAAAAAAATTACAACCAGCCTCTGTTTACATAATGTAGATGCCAAATTCTCTTTCAAAATTGCACATTGTTACAATAAAAACTATGTTTAGAAGTTACTTTAGCAATTGTTGTGAGATTTGAGCTTCCAGCCCATTCTTCTCCGAAAAACACCATGAATTCTCAGTCAATCTCACCGACCTTTAGCAATTGCCTTTTGTATATCATACAGCAGAAATTACTCAAAAATATCTTAATCAAGTAGTAACGTTATTGTTCTAAATGCTCGGTATTTTACACGTCTTTAGCCGTGGCCTTGGCTGCATCTAAAGGAGGCAAGTCGTTCTCCCGCTGGCGAGCCGGAAGTCTCAACAGATCCTCCAGTCAGACCTTTGTGAAGGACGTCAGTGATTGGCTCCCATACTACTGGCCACCCAAACTGAAGGTACAGGCTTGGTACTTCTTACATATTGCACTATTCTTGTACATGTTCACGAATTGGGCTGCTTTTAACTGACTGTATGACAACCAAGTGCCGGTATCTAGAACTCACGCCACCGGCAGAAGTTTCATACATACTGCAGTACACATCTGGAACAGTCTCCCAGACAACGTGGTCGGCCTGATCACTGACAACAACCTCCAGTCATTCAAAACAAGAGAACACCGGCATCTTCTTTCTACCGCCAGGACTTCTGCATGTAGCTAGAACTTTGCAACTTTGCTGTAAACCAATGATTAGCCAGGAGTTTCACAACCCAGGCTATTGTTTACATTTAGCACATGATAGAAAAAAAAACGTGCCAAGTGACAAACAGAAATTGCTCGCTCTCGTTCAATTGTCTTTTATTTTAGTCAAATATTTAAAATGAACTATCTGAATCTGTGCATTCTATAGTCGTGGACGCATGTCTACATATGTATATAATGTTCTGACATTTTAACTCGCTCTCTTTTAGTTGCCTTTTATTGTAGTCAAACATATAAAATGAGCCACTTTTAGTATCTGAATCTGTGCATTCTATACTCGTGGACGCATGTCTACATGTGTATAATGTTCTGTCATTTTTAACTTGCAGAAGAAATACGAGAAGAAGTTTCGTGAGAATGGTTTCGAAAACACAACATTCATCTCAGGTATGTCGGACAAGGTAAGGCTGTTCACTTTGTTTCTTGCTTAGAAAATATAGATCCTATATACTAAAGAAATATGTCAGCATTTAGGAGTTGGCCATCAAAATATCTAATAGATAAAGTCGTCATCTTACTTTTTTCAATATTTTCAATATCATACGCTTGGAGAGGAGATAGGCGCCGCCAAGATTACAAGCCTACAGAAACATCATGGCAAGTCCAGACATGCTGCTGGCTGTCATGATGCCCCTACGACCGTTCACGGTTATGGGACTTACATACATACATACATATTATGCGACTAATTGTACTTTATCTTAAGTTCTAAATTATTTTCCTAAAATAAGTTAATTAATAAAACATAGTTAACAGATTGTGTTTTTTTTTTCATTGTAAGAAATTATTTACTTTATCTGCAGGATCTACAGGCAATCGGAATTAAGAACGACTTCCACAGAGATATTCTGATGAAGGAAATCAAGAAGCTCACAGAATTTGAGCTACCAGGAGACGTGCCTGTGAGTAAACTGCATTTTTTATATTACATTATTGTTATGCCTTGGATTTATACCTATCTTATCGGTATTAAAATGTGTTGAAGATCGTAGAAAGAAAAACTTGTGAGTAAAACTGTCATTAAATTTATGCCTTAAAATATGTTTAAAATCGTGCATAGCAAAATCTTTTAGATAGAGATGTCAATATTAAAAAAAATTAAACATTACCGGCTTTTTCTAATTCTTCAGGACAACTGCAGAGAGTGGCTTTATTCCATCGGACTTGACCAGTACATCAAGAACTTTGAAAACTATGGCATCTACTCCAAGAACGACATGGCTAGCCTACGTAGTATGGACATCACCGAGCTTCTTAAAGATCTGAAGATAACGAAGATGGGTAGGTGAAAATACATGGAACCATTTGAAGACATGTTTTTTTAATCTCTTTCAATTTCTTAGAAACCAGCTAAGTGACTACCTTTATACAATGGTACTCATTAATGGTAAAAACAAAAAATTGTGAAATCCATTTAAAAATCTAAACGGCTTTTGTTTGTCCATACAGCACACATCAACCGGATCAGCAATGCAATATCGAGGATGAGAAGCCCTGACGAATGTAAGTATACCAATGGGGTGCTTACTTAAAGGCTATTCCTTTTGCGATTTTAATTTAACAGCTCTAACAGAAATGTTACGTATTTTCACACTTGAAATATTACATCCATCCAACATACCATTTAGAAATTCGTTCAGAATTAACTCTATCAACACAAGTAATGTTCTGTTTACTCCGCTGTTTAGTACCAAAATTACTTAAAAGTACTTAAATTTACATTCCTTTTGCATAGCTGACAGAAGAATCAGTCAGGTGAAGTGTGTCATCAGTAAGGATGTGAAAACTCGTATGATGCAGCAGGAAGATGGCAGGACTCCACGGTTTTATTTAATAGTACCAAGTTGAAACAAAAAATTGCATTTCTCTCGTATAGCTGACAGAAGAATTAGTCAGGTGAAGTCTGTCACCAGCAAGGATGTGAAGACTCGTGTGATGCAACAGGAAGACAGGAATAACCTTGACAGTTTTATTTGATAGTACCAAGTTGAAACAAAAATGTGCTTTTGTTTTCTATAGCTGACAGGAGGATCAGTCAGGTGAAGTCTGTCATCAGTAAGGATGTGAAGACCCGTGTTATGCAGCAGGATGACGGCAGGACCCGGGAGTTTAAGTTCTGGGACACGCTGCGCAGGGAGTGCCTGGATCCGGACATCGCACTTTTCAGCTCGGACGGGGACTTGAGGTAACGAGAGAAGGACTGCATGTCCTTTTTGTAATCAGGCCTTTTATTAGGCCTTCGTAATCTGTAGGCTGTCACCAAAAAAATCAACGTAATTCGTAATCAGTACATTAGCGTAATGATTAATTGGTCATTCTTATCCTACGTAAAACATAATCACTCCACCCCACCCCCCATTCAGACCCTCATAAAAAGCATCTGTTACCTTCTTATAAGTCACCTTTTTATGTCAGGACCACCTCTTGTACATCTCAAGAAAAAGTACAAGTCCCTTGTGGTGTGGGTGAAACAAAACATTCCGGTCTATATGTGGTGTAGGGAACGTTCAAGGGCAGCCTTCGAATTCGTAACCGCTACTCTTATTTTGTATTACTGCAGTCCTAACTCTATATCTAAGTGAGCCAAGCTTGTCTCGAACAATGGTGTTTCGACGATGTTAAAATGTTAAAATAAGCCCAGCAACTTTGGTAATACTTTAAAGATTCTCGGTCCTTTTATAAAGTACTAGTGGAAGACCAAGTTAGTCACACCAAGCTTTTATGTCTTGTGTAGGGGAAAACTGGTTGAGCTGAGGAACATGTGGTTGGGAGTTCTTCTCATCGTCAACGTACTGTGGATCACCATCGTGGTGTCTCTCACCTACATCCCAGAACTCAGGCTGTGGGACGCCAACCCTCTCAGCCTACTGTCTCTCCTAGTCTTCGGTCTGCTGCAGGTAAGCCGTATTTATTGTGATTAATAACAAAGGTCCTGGGTTCGTTTTTCTGGCGAGTCCCTTCGGAACAGCGCTATTTATTTTACGCTACTAGGATTTTTTTTATTCCAACATTTCATGACTAGACATGGTGGCGGCACACTCAAGTTATATCAACTTATTTTATGCCGTCACCAATGCAGATAGAGGACAGATAGGGAACAGGACAATACTCATTTTCACCTGAGTGAAGTGAGAAAAGTCGTGTCAAGTGCCTTTCCCAAGGGCACAAGATCGGTGGCATGTTAGGACTCGACCCCGGGACCTCTTGGTTCCGAGTCGAGCACTCTGCCGCTACGCCACACAACCCCACACGGATTGTGTGATACCATTTTTGTAAATATAAGATAACGTGACGATTAAATTTTTTTGTTAACCGGGAGTTCATTCAGGCATACGAGGTAAAGTGTTGTTGTTTCCTTACCTACAGTTGATACAGTTCCTTGCTATGCTGTACCATCGGTTGAGAACGCTGCTTCACTACATCGCCAGGCTGCCCTACCCACTCAAAGTGCGCGCCATCAAGAATATAGGAAGCAGCAAAGCAGAGATCAAAATTGAAGAAGACAAAGGTAAGAACAAATGGTTCGTGTATTATTGTTGGCAAGAAAACTACAAATTCATTGCAGAACGGACCATTTAATCGAGAAATTAAATAACGAAAACATTTCGTCCAGTGATTTGTTGTTTTCCATTGACCCTCCGAGCTTCTGACAGAAAGGTGAAAAAAAAGCGCGGGAAAGTTTGGGCGCGACGCGTCGGTGGAAAATTTTATCACCCACTGGTCACGAGGCGACCACGTCTACGGCAACCAATCAGAAGCTTTCTGATTGGATGCCCTTCACGTGGCCGCCTCTTGCTTAGCGGGTGATACAATCTTCCATCACTCGGGCAGTAAGGGCCTATTTAATTGCACATCTGCATCAGTATTTATCTACAATTTATCCCAATATACTTACAGACTATTCTTTTAACTTCCTGAAACCAACAAATCTTGGAAAAGGTGGGACATTACGTCTTCCATGCTTTACGGAAGAGAAGTCAAGGCCTTCAGACATAGTTTTAGACATAGTTATAGTTCTAGACAGCTACCTTCATCGTGTAGACTTTAGTTAGCCTCTACTCTGTTTCATTGTTTTTTTTATGTTTTGTAATTTGCAATAGCCTCCGGGCACAAATTTGCAATAAACTTTTTATTTATTCCTTTTGTACCTGTTGTTTTTGTCCTGGAGTATAGCTCTTTTCGTCTCATCAGCATCAGTATTTATTCCTTTTGTACCTGTTGTTTTACAGGTCCTGAAGTAAAAAATGATAGCTTTTTTTCGTCTCTCTGCATCAGTATTTATTCCTTCGGTACCTGTTGTGTTGCAGGTCCAGGAGTAAACGACCCTATGCCTAGTGCTGGAGATCTCCTCACACGACGTCCAACAATACTCGGAGGCGACCGCCGTAAAGGCCCAACAACCTTTAAGACAAACCCACTGTTCGACAACTCAGAAGAATAGATGTATTGGATATTTGCAGCCGTGTGACTTTTTCAGGACCACCATATTGGTGGATTATGCTACTTAAGGTCACCTTTCCCAGCTCGGGCAGTTTCCAGGTACGAAAATTATGACATTGAATAATACAAACACAAAAACGTTGAAAAAGTACGGTCTTGTTAATGTGATTTTTTTTGGTCACTGGAACTGTCCGGCCTGGCCCCGCTTTGGAAATGCAACCTTAGTTTCTAGGATGCTGTGAAAGCCATACCGTGCGAAGTGTGAAACATTGTCGTGTTGAATTTGATTACTACCTCAGCGTCTTACCTGCATTTTCCTTGATAATAAATCCAAGATAAATCGCTGTACAAAGTGTAAATAACTTATTACCTGTTCTCTCGGGTACAGACGCTTACTAGTATTTTGTGGTTTCCATTCGGAAGATAGAACTTCAACGGTTGTGTGACAAAGATGTAGTGGGATGCAAGGATGATGCTGATTCTATTTGGATATATGAGAAGTAATCGTATTTATTTGATATTACCAGTAAATTTGTGTCAGGTTATCGTAGTAGTAAGTGTTTATAAAAAGATCCAGTGAACTCTTGAAAATGTTGGGTATGTAATATGATGGCAACCTTAGCAGTAGCATGTGCTTTTACCTTTCTTTAAACACAAGTTTGTATTTGAATTTTTAACTTATTCATTAAAATACTACATAGCAGCACTTTGGATGAGAGTGTCTTTGAATGAATTAGTGTTTAAAATGACATTTCATGTTCTTACACTTGCATTCATAAATATGTACGAATGTAAATCTTAACCATTTGTTTATATAAATATATATATATATATATGTGTGCGTATATCTGTGTAATAACCAAACGTTAATATAATTAAGCAAACCAACCATGTACATAAATAAATGGGATCAACAGTAACAAAATTAAGAATGACTTATTAACAAACGGACTGCGAAAAGAATACAGCTAGTACATACTATAATTCAATGAGAAGCAACGTTAGTGTAAATCAAAACCTGTGCACACTATTAGCTTACTACTACCATGTACTAACCTCCACCAGGCCTTTCTACGGAAATACGTGTCGTAGAATTCAGCAAAAAAATAGTACAATTGGCCAATTGAGTCCGGCCGCGGGAAGGTTGTTTCTTTCCCTCCTAACTGCGCGGTCAGTCACACCTACAAGGCGGCCAAACTCCCCTGGCAAATATTCTCCTATATATAACCAGCGTAGTTAGCCTGGTAGAGACTAACCATATACTGTGGTGAATTTATGTTGTGCGATTTAGCCCAGCAGTCTCTTTGTTATCGCAGTCCTTGTAGTTCTCGTTTTCGTTTATTTACTCCTCCTCATACACCGGGTTTGCCCGACCCATTTGCCAAAGACGAGACGGACCATTCATTTGAATTCGCAAACTTCCAAAGAAGGATGATGGTGGTCTTGGGGGTAAGTGAGCCTCCGGATCTGGAAAAAGGATATAAAATTATTTTCAAATTTATCATTGCTTTGTAATTGTTGCAACAAAAAATAATGTTCGTAAGGTTGGTAAACAAAAGGAAATATCAATGTCTGAATATTATTTGGGTTCAATAGATAGGTCCTTATTGGGTTATTGTTAGAAACTGGCAAACCAAGGCGTCACAAAGATGCACACAGATGCAGGAATAGAACAGTTATTTGTTTAGCAAGATCCGACATTTCAATGTCTTCATCAGGGCTGATATCTTAAAGACAGACGGTCATCGAAACGTCGGCTCATGTTAAAAAAAGTGGTTGTGAATAACGAACCTTGTACTCAATCAATCACCAACAGGATACAGATACACATGAATTTTAGAAATGATATTTTACCATGATGTCCCATCTCTATGACGTCGGCCTTGCCATTTCCGGCTGCTTTGGTCTGTATGGTACCGCAACAGGACGCTGGGTACGGTAACCGGGCCAGGTAGTGAAGTAAAGTCCGGATCCGGTGATACAACATCGTCAGGAACTGAATCAGCTAAACAAAATGTGTAGCAATTTTAAAAAAATGATATAACGTTGGATAATATTTCTGGTAATAGTTAGTAACATTTAAATTTTTGTTAGGTAGTGAAGTATTGTTTTTGGTACTCTTGCTCTCACTCTCGGCAGTGCAGTTTCTTTACATTCTTCAAGAGGTCGCTTAAGCTTCTGATGGTCAAAGTCTCTGAATCACCTACAAGTACAGTTTTTTATTCGAAACAAAAAGAGTAGAAGACCGAAGATCATCTGACTGTAGCACCCCGAATACTAGAAGCCATTGCAGACTCTGGATTAATCTAAATGCCTTATTGCAACTGTACATGTTTTGCAGCATACCCACTGTCCAAACATGTAATAACAAAAGATGAAGAAATTTTATCGTTGACGAGATTCATTTGTCACGTATAGATACAGTTACTAGAAGATTCTTTCATCAGTGACAAGTTGGAAGGATAAGAATACTGACCTCCAAATTTTCGATGGCTATCAGTCCATCTTGTTCACGGAAATTTGGAGGTCAGTATCCTTATCCTTCCAACTTGTCACTGATGAAAGAATCTTCTAGTAAAAGAAGAAATTTTAAGATTCTCTACCTGTAGGACCCCGAACACAATAAGAGACCACAGACTCAGCGGGTTGGATTCCCAGAATTGGAGCTCTTTCACGTACGTCAGAGACACGATGAGCGTCATCCACATGACGTTCATCACCAACAGGACACGGATCCAGGAGTTACGTAACTGTACAAGCTGGGTTCTGCAATAATAAAACACACGAAGAGTATAGATAAGTTTATTGCAAGTTCTTGCCCGTGGGCTAATTGCAAGTACATGTAAGTGGACATACAAAGAACAGACAATGTGTAACAATACATCATGTAACTACTCTAGCCTAAATATTGGAATCAAATGTTTAACTCTAGTTCTAACTTATTGGGTTCGGCTTCTTTTTTCGAGACAGTGGAAGACGAAGAATCCCACTTTTTCGGTGATGTGTGGGTTTTGTGATGTTAAGAGAAAAGTAGTTTTCTTTTTGTCTGTAAGCATGAAGAAATTGGGATATAATTTGTTGGCTTCTCTAAATAGCTCATTTCTTTCGTAGTCGTAGAAGGGGCAGGTTGAAATATTATATATATCAAGGGGGCCTGTATTATATAGTGAACAGTTTATTGCAAATACATGCCCGAGGGCTAATTGCAGTTACAAACCACATGTATGAAGAAAGAGAATACAATTGTATGTGGGACTACGTCTAACATTACAGAGCATAAGAGCAACTGTCACTTATTTCCTGTAATCTTTGTAGGAATTTTAACTCTCTGTAATCTTTGTAGGAGCTTTGCTTAATTGTGACTACGTGCAAGTACCTATTGTATATAGTAAATGTAAGCTACATGTAACCGCCAACTGTAGATAATACATTATTTGTATCAATGTTTTTAAAGCCTAGTTGCATGTTGATAACAGCCCATTTAAATGTTTTTGACAGCATTGTAGCATAGTTTTCACAGCAAAACCTTATATGTTCAAAAGTCGTTACCATATACTGCATCATGTACCAAGTACAAGTTCCTCTTCTTCGTAATGCTGAGGTCACATTTCCAAACCGGGGCCCGGTCGGGAAGCTTTTGGGAACGAAAATTACGATATAAAAGACAACAAAACACAGAAACGTTTTGGATAATAATCATGGGCACTTTTTATATATACTCTTGATATGGATGGTTAATTTTTCGTTCATACAAACAGCCCGGCCGGGCCCCGGTTTGGATATGTGACCTAATCATAATAAACAGCTTTGTCTGAAGCCTAGTTACCTTATATCTGTATCAGTACTGAAGAGGGATATTTCCGGGTCCAGACATTCCTGACGTAACTTATCCCAGAATTTGAACTCAAGTGACCTCGTGCTGTCGTACTGCATGATGATGGTCTTCACCTTCTTCATGATATTTTTCACCTGGTTTATTCTTCTCCCAGCTAAAGGATTGAACAAATGTGCAATTAAGTGGTTATTGTTTACCACAGCATATTATATTGAAAAAAGGCTAAAGCATATTAAACGAGCTGTCTGTTGTGAAGGAAAACAAAATTATAGTTGCCAAAGGAAACTCTGAAGATGTAATTTCGGGCAAAATAAAACATTAGATAATGTTGTAGGTTTTAGAAAGGACACAACTGCTACTACATGAATAGAAAGTACATTGTCCAGGGATGCTAACTCAGTTTTTAGTTTGAAAAAAGAAACTGATGAGAAGCAACAGTGCATACTTTCTTCAGGGCTCTTCATTTTCTTGATAGCATCAGTGATCCTCTTGAGATGAGCTGGAAAATAATAAAGTAATACGTATGTATGATTTAAGTAATTGGTGAAGAAAAAAACGACGACTGGAAATTTTATATTTAGCCTAGGGCTGGGATAGAATTTTGTTAGCCATATTTGTTTACATTCTGGTAGTTCATGACGGTGCCACAAAATGAGCGCGCCTCGACTGAGCTATTTTAGCGCCAACCATAGATGTAAGAAATGTGAGATAATTACACAAATATATTGAAAAGTGGAAGTGAAGTACGAATTGTTGATGATAAATGTTACAAAATGTCCCTTTAAGTCACCGTGACAGATCATTAAATCTTAAATATGATTGGTAGATAAATACCGAGTTTCGTTATGTTCAGTTCTTTCAGGAGATCTTCAACATCCATAGTCTTGAGACTGGCCAGGTCGTTCTTGGATATGATGCCGTAGTTCTCAAAGCTGCTGACGTACTGTTCCATGTCAATAGACTCTAACCATTGACGACAGTTTTCCTGAGAAAGTTGTTTTTTTAAATCCCAGTCAAAAATGATTCTACCGGTAGAATTGCCGATTCCGACACATACACGTGCTATGGTATCGTTGAGAGTGTGTCAGATGTTCTAGAAATCTTCAATAAAACACACATATGACTTAGAACTATCGTAGAGTGGACTGGCTGTCACTAAGCACAGTAAGGCAGATTTAATCATAAAGCAATGATGGATTTAACTGTTAAAGGTTTAACTTAGTAGTAACGGCTTGTTCGGTATAACGTAGCCAAATGCACGCGTACGCGTGCTAAGCTAGCTGTGTTACGCCTAAGGGTGGTTACACTGGATATACAAATATGTTAACATAGATTTAGCGATCTGGTTTATAAGCGGTGATAGAGTTGCCGATTCTGACATATACATTTAAATCTTGACATAGCATTATTGAGAGTATGTCACACGTTTCATATAATAGTCATGTGCAACTTCGTTTCTACCCATGCAACACTATAAAACTATTTGAACTTCAATGAGGAAAATAGACTTACCGGGACGGTATCATCGAGCTCATACTCAGGCAGTTTCTTGATTTCCTTCATGAGAATATCTTGATGGAACTTATTTTTGATGCCAATAGCCTGGAGATCCTGTCATTGAACATGAAATAAGAGGTTTGTTGGAACACGATTAATAAATAGTATAGTTAGAAAAGCAAATATATCAACAGGGTAACGCAGTAAATGAACTTAAACATTACAGTAGGTATTAAATGTAGGAGGATAACAAGCTAAGAATATTGGATATTGCGTCAGTTCACAAACCTTGTTTGTCATCCCAGAGATGAATGAAGTGTTCTCATACCCGTGTAGTTTGAACGTTTTCTCGTACTTTTGCTGAAATAAAGAAAAAATGTCAAAGATGAAAAAACCTCAACTTAAAGGTTTTTAAAATAAAACATCTAACACAAAACAGTGGCAATAGGGAGAGAGAGGAAGCATTTTTTAATTACAAATTGGTAGCATTATATTCTGAACGTACACGTACTGATTAGTGGACAGATTTTAGCTAGTAGTAAGATTTAAAAAGAAAATTATTTCTTACTCTTAGTTCGACTGGCCATTGGCTTGGAAGAAAATCGTTCACTTCGTGCTGAGACTGCACACTGCACGTTCTCATGAGCAGATGATGCCGTCGTGATGACCTCTGCTTTCTGACCGAGTCTTTGCCAGACCCGCCCCACAAACTGCTTTTATTAGCAGGTGCGGGTTTCATAACACCTTTGAAGAACAAAAACTATGATTGAATGCGTAACAATGTTAACGATAATGGTTTGAAGTATGCTTCAGTGTCAAGACAGTTTTTTTTTTAAAATTTACCTCAACGGTCACCACAAAATAAGACTCATGGGAGCCACTTAAAATGTTTTGGGTTACAGAACAGCCAGAGTGGACAGATGTTTGTTGACCGTCCTTAGACTTGAAGGGTTTAGGGGAAGCAATCACGAGGTAGCTTATTCCAAAGTGATGTTGTTCTTGGAAAGAAGCTTTCAGCGTGGAACTTCCTCCTAAGAGGTGGTGAATGGAGGAAGAAAGGGTGATTTGCTTCGGTGGAAGTGGCAAGACATGTCTTTGTTGAGAATTTTCGAAGTGGGGGCACTAGCGAATGAAGTTCCACGGAGCATTTGCCGTGGAAGTAGCGATAAAATAACGCAAGGCTTGCAACGTTGTACGCCTATGCCTATGTGAGAGTGGTTGTAGGGTGGCGAACAATGTTACAGGCGAGTTTGTTACAGCAATGATACAACGTAGCAAATTCACAGTAAACAGAGTGCTATTTATTCATGTACTTATTAGCTGAACTGTCTTGCTCCTAAAGTAATTATTTGCTAATTTCCGGGGGGGGGGGTGGCAGTGAACAACGTGTAAAACCAAAATACATAGATAACTGAATACGCCTGTCAAATTTTACGGGATATAATATGACACTACAATATAATATCCATTGATAAGCGATACGCGAGCCATATTGTACAAGTGTACCTGCTAGAACAAATTCCTAACGCTTCACCTCAATAACTCAGAACAACAACAGCGATATTTCTTACCTAACAACGCTTGGTTCTCAGTGCCCTCGCCCTCTGCTTCGCCCTCTGCTTCGCTCTCGTCCGCGTCAGTCTCTTCTTCATCCTTTGAAATCTTCTCTACCGGCGGCTGCTTGCTTTCTTCTCGCCGGCAACAGCTGAGTCGAAAAGGTATTTACTGTTCATAACAAATTCTTGTAATACAGTGAATCTTTTGCTTCCATTTACTCAAATATATGTAACGAGTATCTGGGTAAAAGCACAATGCTGATATGATTCAAAGAATGTTTAGACCTTAGAACTCATCTATTTTTGTACGTAGCTTAATTTCGCAGCTGTACCCATGTATTTGTCTGTATGTCTACATGTAGTCTTAGACCTTACGAAAGTCGCTGTACTTTTGTTGTGTCAATAAAGTTCTATGATTTTACTCGAGAACATATAAAGAAGAGTAAAACATAATGACAAAATTACATACATACATGTACAACGTCCATATAACATATAATAGAAAAATAGAATTATATTTCTATGTGTGTTTGGGTTACTTTTGCCAAACGTATCTTTTAGCACCGACCTGCACAGAGTTCTGCATAAGTTTGAGATCATCTCGGTGACACTTTTACCTCCAACGGCCACACCTGGTACCTTTATTTCTCTCGTACCTGAAAGGACATAAAACAAAAAAAAGGGTTTCAAAGTTTCATCTTTTTCGAAAGCCTGTGTTCTGCTGCAGTATGAAGGCTAGCCACCAGGAAACACATATTAGACCTTGACATCTGTCTTCCTACGACCTACCAACCTACCAAAAACAGCACAGTCTATAAAGGCGTTCTGAAGTTATGATGACTACAAATGTGCGGAAACACACACACACACACAGACCAAAAACAATAATACGTGACCTCAGCATAAAGCATTATTTATTTATTTTTAAGCATTATTTTGCATCAACTATTTACATGGAAGAGTTCATGATATGTCCATACCCCAGGACCTGTCGGTCATGTTGCAGACGCTGTAGATGGTCAACAGGATGTATCCAGACGGCAGACTCAGCAGGTACACGAACCCGTAGAGAAGTTTGAGGAACTCTGACGGATGCAGCAGCGCCGTGATGACGAACAGACCCGCGAGGCTGAGGAAGTAGATAACGCTCACCGGCAGAGGCAGCTGCTGCAGGGGTGTCGTCGGTGGCGTACTCGTTACTGGAACTGGAGAAGCAACGAACAATACATTACTGGACACTGTAAGAATAGCGAACACCGAAGAAGACTATTTCCTGGGGTGAAAGAGGCTATTTACATCAGGGCCCATCACCCTTAACTCGGGGGCCAACATCGTCGACCAGATACCTTTACCTAATGTTGACTCAAAGAAGCCACATGACAAGCCTCCTTGGTTCAGTCTATTCAAGGAGACCAGGCAGAGTAACTGGTCGAAAGCTCATAGGTGAGATAATTTCTTTGTGTTGGATCTAAAGTTTTAACTTTAAACAATACATCATATTATTCTGATTTTAGTTACACATTTTTGCGGCACATACATGTATCTATCTATCTTTAATGGCTGTCATTCATATACTCTTGACTAAATCAGTTTTAACAAGAAACAAAAGCGTTAAAAGAATGAAATGTTTTCTCTTCTGGCTCCTTACTTAGGGTGCCTCATTTGGGTCACAAGAAAGTGTACGTCTGATGTTATATTATTTCCGGATGTGTTGATTTCGTTGTTTTCATGTTTCACTTGTTATATAATTACAGGGCATTCCTGAAAAGCAGGGGTTTTGCGCTAAGTGTATATACCCTGTATAAATAAAACAGAATGCTCACATATAACAAATAAGATAAAAGAACAACCTACCGTTTTCGTCTTTGAGCTTAAGAAACTCTCTTAAGATGAGTTTACAGTTCCTTTCCTTGTCGGGGTCTCCATTTTGCACCGCGAACTTGGCACAGAACACCGGTTCATCAAACAGAGACAACTGGTAGCCACTAAAAAAAATAAGATTAAAAAAGGCTTTTGACGCAAATTCATAGTTTTAGTGTGATACCACATACATTCTAAGTTCTGTGTAGTGCAGATAAAGTTGTCTTCTGTTGGTCCTTTTCAATGTTACTTACGCTGATGTAGAGATTATGTAGAAGGTAGAAATGTCTATATGAAAATATGTCTCCTGCCAGTGAAAATAGGGGGGTAATATAAAAGACTGGACAAAGATGACAGCACACACAGAAAGTCACGGATAGGAAGACATGGTTGATACTATGCAATCAGTTCCTCTAGAAATTAGGATAGTATTGGATGCGATAACAGATTAAATAATTTCATGTAAGACATATAGAACCAGAACATGCTCTACGAAATATCTCCTTCCTCAAAAAAGGCTCATTTTTCTACCAGTCTTGAGCACGAGTGAGATAACTTTATTGAGCACTTATGTTTACCTGTACTGTGTAAAGTGACGAGATATGTTGTGAAACTGGTCTTTTGGGCCAAAACATTCCATCAGCCATGTTGAAACATTGTTCTTGGACCAGTTGATCGGCCCGTCGCAGGTCAACGTTTTACAGTCACCACAGCCAGTAACACGGCAGTCAAGACAACCTACGGGAAAAGAAACTGACTTAAACAACATCAACTACAGATTTTATTTCTGCTTAGATAAGGTATGTCTATTTCATTGAAGCATGTGTGTCTATTTTTTTCCTCCACCAAATGCCATCACCTTTTCTGATAAAGGATTGCATTCACGGCAAATAATACAATATAGAATCATCATTGAAATTGCAGCATATCAAAACAATTCTTGACTATGTTATGGATAATATACAAAGCAGATCACATTCTACAACACAGAAATCATTTCTACACTAGCCGTATCAGACTGCTTTTGTAAAATAAGCATATTACAATGTTTTGTAGATTTTTAGTCAACTTTATTTCATGAGGCAAAATTATGACAAGCTCGAATATGAGGTAATATTTGGCTAAAACTCTGACAAAATTCACTCTGACATATTCTCCATCTACAACTTCTGGAAACACTACGCCAATCTGGTATTCAAACAGTCCGCCCATTAAACTTCCCTAACATTGTATTTAAATCTTCTGTATATACTTGTATTATACGTATCTTTGTGTATTGGTATTTTCTAATTTCATGTTCTGATATGGGCCGTTGCCTGAAATAAAAAAAATGAATTGAATTAAGTGATTAATATATCTGAAAGATTGCAGAACGTACTTTTCTCAGCGTCTGTGAGGTGGTTAGCGTTCTGCTGGGTGAGTCTGTCGTTAAGACTCTGGAAGGCTATGACCATCTCCCGAGCCTGACCTATCAGCACCATCACCATCACTATCATAAACACCATCGTCAGCACCTTCGCCCACTGTATGCAACAGGATGAAGACGATGTCACAAAAACTTTTTGAAACTTTACACATCAAAGGAGAACTGGCGGTCATGATTTAAATGTTAATTTTGTTTTAATGTTAATTCTGTTTCTAAGGTACGGCCCGATTCGACCTGATTGGATTTTCCTGGAAATTAAAACTGATTTTGTAGCATTGGTAGAACCAAACATCTATAGAGGTTGTATTTCCTATTTAGAACATTATTTGTTGTCCAATGTCACGTCGAGGAAGTCAATGCTACCCGTGTCGGTACATGCACACTTTATCATAGATACAATGTACGTAGCGACCTCACTGGGCTGTTTAGTTGGCAGCATATCAATCTTATTTTGCTTACATTTGCATTCAAGTTGGCCTATGTATCGTGTGATGATCAAAATGCATTTGACATGGAGAACGTACTTTTCTTTACCTGGCAACCACCTCTGAAGATGGTGTGTTGCACCGAAGGTAGGTTAAACTTGCTGCACAAGTAGAGACACAGATAGAGATACAGCTTGAAAAACTATTACATTTTCACATTGTGAACCTACCTTGAGCTGTGTGTCCTGTTTGGCGTAAAGACACAGCACGCCGTACCCCAGGAAGATCAGGGAGAACACAACAACTGTTGGGATGATTCCTCCGCCTCCAATACTGCCTACAACCAGCTCCAGACCGGCTGAAACACCAGGAAAAATCATTGATAATTAATATATAAATTATCATTAATTATAGTCAATAAGATACAGCGTTTCTTAATGTAATATTGACTTATAAACCAGCTAAATCTACGACCGTCTTGCCAACTGCCACAGATATCAGCAATGTAATATTTTCATGTTTTTGAATATTTTTGAAAATTAAAAAAAAATGCTAATTAAGTATGTGGCTGCAACGTTGAAACAAGGCTTTTTAGATGACAATTTTGATGCCTTAATTATATCTAAAAATGAGCAGTTCCTTACCAGCCATAATCAGAATTACAGTCGAAGGGCCAATCATGGATGAGAACAGCAGGAAGCCTTGGTACATAATGAAGAACTTGGAGACATAGTCGCTCTTGATTTTCCCCCCTCCCCACTTCCGTATGAGCTCCAGCTGGTTGGCGATAGTTGAGGGGATCCACCGTCTTCTCTGGTTAAAGAATTCGTCAAACTCCTCCGGACAGTAGGTGCTGTCCTCGGACACAGCCGTGTACTCCAGTCGCCAGCCCTTCTCTACCTGTAGAATCCAAATAAAAACACTTTAGTCTTTAAAATCTAGAGCGGCTATACGTTCTGTTCAGCAGACCAACTCCCTTGGAATGCTATCTCTCTATTTGGCCGATTTCTGCTCTATCCAGCTGCCTCCCGACACCTGGTAGAGGCTATCTGCCCTGTACTTATTGGCATACACAACATACTGAAGCCCTCAATGAATAAGTCTAAGTGGTGGTGATGTGGTCAATACTATATTTGATATAATGGAGAACTTACTTGAACGTCTGTAAGACTATTCAAAGACCAAAACCAAACAATACCCCTATTTTTTTTAAATGCATTTCAGCAAATTTAATCATTATTGAGCTCGGATCATGTTCCTTATGCAAATATTAGATAAGTAAATAAATACTAAAATTCTATGAAAACATACTGTCCATACACAACAAGAGAACACAAAAAAGTCGCACCATGAGTGTACAAAGCCATCGGTCCTCTCCCATATCTTTGGTGAGAAACTCCTCCCCTTTGCTGACTGTAGAGGCGTACGTGGCCAGAGTGTCCCTCACAGCCTTACATCTGTACACACTGAAACAGCCGGGACAACACAGAACCGTGCCCAGGACACTGTTGGCCACCTGAAGAGCCAGGTACAAACATTGCTAAACATTTAAAACACTGATACTGTCAATTTGATGTATTGCCAGTATACATGTGCCATTCTATTTTAGCTAGTTCTACCTGCCATTCGATGATATTGTGGTGTGATTATATGATCAGCATTTTGAGACTCTGGTGGTGCATGAAAGCTATACCGCTTGAGTCTACAAAAAAATGCCATACATGTGATCAGCAGGTATGCACAGACAGTGTGGAATAGACCAAACTGCTGCCATTTGGGCTAGTAACTCATTTGTTCTACTGAGTAGTACTACTATATAATATAATAACAGTGAGTGTTGAATTGACCAAGCTGGTCTCAGGTTTGACATCTTGAAGAGGCGATAGTTACCTGTTATGTCAATCCTTCCACAAATGTGCTAAAGCTTTATGAATAAATCAACAATTCATCAACATCAATATACAGTTTGCATTTTTCTCACCTTTTGAAACCAGTGCCCAACCGCGTAGTCGAAGACCTGGTACCAGACCATGGGTCCTGACCCTAGTGGGTGGGTCCGGGCGCACACGGCGCCCACGTTAGGGTCTGTAGACATGATCTCCATCAGAGCTTTAGCAGACTGGGGGGAGAACTTGATGTCCGCGTCGGTGGCCAAGATGTAGCTGTCTCGGTCCAAATCTAAAGGGAAAGAGGACACTTTAATTTTGGCTCTAAAGATAGGCGTGCACGTACGGTAAAATAGGCTTGATTGTCTGCAACATTGATGTTTGTAAAACTCGAATAAATCAGTGTCGTGGCTGCAATAGAAAAATGAGTACTGGCTCGAACACAAGGAGAGTTAAGTTTCTGAATATGTTTTTTCGTCTTTTCTGTCCAAGTGATTTCTGTCCAAAATCAATAGTGAAGCCTTTGAATTTTTAACACTATTTCTTACGCTTGAAAAAAACTTTATTCCTTAGTGAAAATTATTGGTCAAACTAAGGATGTTTTCAGGGTAATTTGTGTAACTTAAACTAACAATTAATATATAATCATGAGCAAAAATATGGCACATATGGCTGTGTATATTTACCAGCTGCACAATACCCCAGCAACTCTACTCTCATACTGATCCTGTTGTTCCAGCTCACAGGGTTGAAGCTGATGTACGATGCCTGGATCTTAGAGTCCAGAATGTGTCGCACGGGGGTGTCACTATCAACATTGCCTTCCAACCTCTGGAACACATATTTCACAGAGTAAAGATTCCTATTTTTGCCGTAAGATATTACTCCACGTTGAGGTCAATGACCGTTCATAATGTACATATACAAAATGTATATAAAAACTCAGATGTATAATACAATTTAATAGACATACCTACTTACCAGCTAACTATAATATATATACATGTAAGAGTACGTCTTTCTCAAGATTCAAAGCTTCATCAAGGAATACGTTCTACGTTTGTTTCAAGCTTTGCTGAAGTGGCTTTTACTTATCATCTTTTTACTCAGCTCTGATGTGACTAACAGAAACACATAGAACTTGCAAAGCCTACTATTTTGTATCAACGGCCTTATTTATACGTTGTGTAATAATTTGAACAATGGCATTGGGTTTTGAAAAATAGGCAAAGGGGTAAAAAAAATAATAGCCTGGTTAAAAAAACTATTATAGCTCCCGAGTCCTACATTCTGTCCGCAAAGGACTCGGGAGCCATAATAGGTTTGCTAACCAGGCTATAAAAACGTACCACATTTCTGCCATGTTCGTCCTTGTAGAATTCCCATGTCTTCCCGTCCTGACTGTAGGACAGATGATACCCGGTCACCCACTCCTCACTCCCGTGCTTCCCCTGAGTCACCACTCCCGTCACCACCATGCCTTCTCCCAGATAGATCTGCAAACGCTGTGAAAAAAGGAAAAAAAAACTTTAAAGGCATCCAGTGATATTTTTAGGGCTTGGAAATGAGATTTTGCAAAGTCACTTATCTACATACTTCTCTGGCTTCTTTGGATTATAAAGTCGACAATGGGTCAGTCTACTGTGGAAAACCAAAGTGACTGGTTGAAAGCTCTTGGTGAATTTCTTTGTGTTGGATCAAAAGTTGTAACTTTATACATGTAACTACCAAATTTATGATACTATATCGAGACATGTCAGGGGTTAAAAAACCTTTTGATTCCGATATAATTACTCTAAATAAAGTAGTGCATTTGTAGTGCATTTGTAACTAAAGTAGTGCATTTAGCCACACTAGGGCATGGATATGCAATAAACATTATTGTCATTGTCATTGTCTAACCATTATGTATTACACCACACGAAGTCACATCTACCTGATGTATATCGGAGTCCTCAGCCGTCCAGCCGCAGGTGCCGCTCCCGTTCCCCACGGCGTTCAGCCTGGCGTGGTGCCCGCCGTGAGACGGGTCGTTCCCGTACCGGGACGTGGCCTTGATGTCCGTGTCGGCGATTACTCCGGACGCCATGCCGAGGGGGTGGAAATAGGCTGAAAACACATTTACATAATGTCATGGTTATAGGAGTCCCTAAACGAGATTCCAATCCTAAGCGATGGGAAAACAACTGGGTTCGACACACTAGAAGACATGTCTGCTGCGGCCCAAAACAGAAGTACCTGGAGAAGTTCTGTGAGAACTACTAGTCGACCGATGCAAAAGTAGTTGTAGGAGGATCTAAGGTATAAGATAAGGTAATGGGATACTAAATCACTCCTGCTATAGAATTGCGACATGGTGTAACCCAACACCAGTTACCATGGTCACAAACGTCTGGTTTAGGTCATTGACCTTATTTGTTTGGAGAAGAGGAAGAGTAAAGAGCCATGCTTTCCTTCTGAGAAGGTAAACATAATAAAGGATGCAGTTAGTATTATAAAGCTTTTGAAAATGACAGAGCAGATAAAAATGCGGTAGCTACAGTTTTTCCTTACCTGCATAGTCCAAGGTGTAGGACATGTACATCACTTGACTCCACCGCTTCTTGTTCTTCACCTGAAAGCAGAATAGATAATATAAAAATTACGAAATTTAGATGTATGGAACTAAAAATGGGAGGTACAAGAAACCCCCTTTAATTTGAAAATGGCTTGGTAGATCATCTTATAGCGACGTCTTTGAAAACAGACTTACCAGAACATTGTCCTTGAGGTGGACAGTGAATTGCATCCCGCTAGCCGTGTCTCCACTGCCGTACTGCAGGTCCCACTGGAGCTGCAGACCGTAGGGTGTCTTATACCGGGTACACTGCTGCAGGATACCCTGTGGGTCTGGTGCATAAACACACAACGTAAGGCTAAAGTTTTACTTAGTGCTCCAAAAAGTAATGTAGAATACTCGGATTATTTTTAATTCATTAATTTATTTTCTGTGTTGTATAACCAGGGTAGCACTACCCAGTGGCTTATAATATTAGCCATGCCTTACAGAATGGCCGTAGGTAAATATATACAAGGCAATATATACAAGACAAGACGTAATAAAAACAAATTATCACAACCGTAATCCATGACCATAGTCAAGGCCATTCCAGGTTGTATGGGGCAGGAATTCCGGAACAGAATATTCTTAATTATTAGAATAATTATGAGAATTCTGTTTTTATCCTTTGACAATATACGTCTACGTAGTAGTTTGCAATCCAAACATAATACAAATTCAACATTTGTTGCGGCACTTATACATTCAATCATTTACTGTTTCGGCAGTAAGTATCAAAAAAGAATTA
This sequence comes from Branchiostoma belcheri, assembly GCF_001625305.1. NCBI lineage: Eukaryota > Metazoa > Chordata > Leptocardii > Amphioxiformes > Branchiostomatidae > Branchiostoma > Branchiostoma belcheri. The sequence continues at coordinate 7,357,703 of NW_017803490.1, read as the reverse complement.
TAATGGACATTACAAAGTCAGTGGTCGATAACAATACATTATTAGTATTATAACGAGAAGTCAGAAGTATCTTGATATCAGTAAGATGCCTACCGTTCTCGTTCTGCAGTGTTCTCTCCATGACGCTGAAGAGCTGCAGTGCCCACTGTGACGGTTGTCTCTGTCTGCAGCCTCCGTCAAAGAAAATGTGGGACTCAAAAGTTCTCTCACCGACCTGGCTCTCCGCCAAGGCACGTAGTGACGTCAGGAGCTGTTCCATCTCGCGTTCCGACTAAACAGGGGAAAACGTAAACGTACGATTAGTTCGGTGAAAGTCAGGCATCCATGTAATAAGATACGCCAAAAACAGTTACCCAAGCAACTGAACAGGTTTTTGGAAACGGTCAGACGTGTCAGGTAGCATGTAGGGACGTTAGGAGCTGTTTCATCTCACGTTCCGACTAAACAGAATAAAACTTGCGATTAGTTTCTTTTTGGTACTTCTAATGTCTCCATGGAGAAAATGACTCTTCATTTTTCTATCATTGATAATAATGTTGTTCGTTAAGTATTGAACAGCGAGCAGATTATTATTGGACTGAGCAGAGCACTTTGGACTAAAGCCTCAGGCTGTTTACAGTTTAGAGGTACATATCCAATATTTTTTGCCACAAACTTCTCTGTTACATAGTGGAACATGACCCCCATCGGGGGTCTTCGCGCTTCGTTGAAAATGGAAATCTCAAGATTTATTTCAAAGATCTCAATATTTTGGACGAAATATTGAGACCTTATAAGACAATCTTGAGATTTTTCATGACAATCTCAAGGTCTTTCAAAAAATCTTAAGATGAAAATTAAAGGTCTCAACATCTTTCCAAGATGTTTTCTAAGCATCTTGAGATTTTTCCATAGCATCTCGAGATGCTTAAAAATATCAAGATTGTTTAACAAAACGTACAAAACAGAAAAGATACATGTATGAATGAATGACCGAACCTCGTGGTACATAGTTGTACAGATATAGACGTGGGTGTTCTGCTTGGTCTTCCGTCTGATGGTGAAGTCCTCTCCTTTCGTGTTCCTGTTCTTACGGCTCAGCAGCATCCACTGGGCCGGGAACACACTGTTGTACCCGGGCAGCCAGAACAACTGAGGACAGAGAAATTATTGATTTAACTACTGAGGACCATCAAAAAAATTTTTTAGAAATAGCTAATTAATTGATTGATAGATTTAATATACTCACAAATACAGAAATGATTTTAAAGTGCAGTGGTTAAAAAGAAAAGAAAAGATGTTACTGTTCTCCAAGTAGAGGCATTATTTGGGGATATTAGTGGTCGAGATTTCTTTCATTGCCCTCATTTTGTTACCAGTATAGACTGCGCTATCCAAACCCATGCTCAAGCACGGATAGTTTATGTGTATCCAAAACCTCGCAAGATAACATCGAAGGGTGGACGGCCAAAATGCTGGCCGTGCAAAGACAGAAGGGTCTGGAAACAGATCTCCATCATCATGTCTACCTTGTCCCCCAACGACCAGGTCAAGGAACTAGGTAGGTAGGTAGGTATCCACAACTGCTCCCTGGTCAAATATCTACGTTCTTGGATACTCGAAAACTATCCAGAACCTGAACCTTACTCTTACTCATTAGTCAGGCGCATAGATTACGGTACTAGATAAACACGATTCTGGTGAAAAGATATCCCATTCTACCCACCTGTGCTTCCTGCTCCATGACGATAGTTGGGCTCCTCATGACGAACAACGTGGTCGAGAAGAACTGGATCAGCAGCAGCCCCAGACACGTTCCTGTTTTGTTTATTTGTTTATTTCAGTTTACCACCAGATATACAAGTGGAAGGGAGGACAAAACAGGTGCGTTGACACCTTTACAAGTTGTCCTCCCAAACACAACATGCACAATATAAATACAGATTACAATATTAAATACAAATCAAATTGCAATAATGAACATCATTAACATGAAATAGTATACATTAAACATCAAATATAATACATTAAACATAAAAAAAAATGTACAATACAATATACCTGTGTCCCACGCCAAGTATTTATCCACGCAGATGTTTTCGTTGATGAAGTTTAAGCTCATAGATGTGCAGATTGGTTTGATGAAAATAAGAATTGCTGAAAATGCATTTTGATATGTCATATACAAAAAATATGCAAGTTATACTAGTTGTACTTTTGTTGTGTCAAAATATTTCATCTTCATAAAATATACACGAGTGACAAGCCTCATTGGGTCAGCCTACTGAGGAAGACCAGAGTGACTGGTCGAAAGCTCCAGGTGAGAGAACTTTTTTGTGTTAACGTTGGACCAAAAATTTTAACTTTAAACAAACACACAAGTTGCTGTTTGAGTACTTGGTCTGTGTAGGATGAAATGTTCTGAACACATACATGTATCTACTTTGTACAGCATGTATAACAGCAAACTTCAAAAGGGCTTCCATCTGAGATATGAACTGGTGGACTATAGCTAGCTGAAATGTGTACATTTTGCGATCAGAATTGCAGAAATAAAATTCATTCAAAGATTGTAAGCCACTAAAGACAGCATTACTGATCATTAATTATCATATAGATTTTTCGCAAAACTATGTGTAACACTTTTTTTTAAGTGGTTTAGTTAGAGACATTTTGCAAGTTGTACGTAATATTCAGCCGAATGGCTGCGAGGTGTCAACTGAAATAAACCATTCATACATTACCTGTAACCACGGTGCTGAGAAAGGCAGGCAGAGCGAATCCAAAGAAGCCCATCCGTATAGCACAAGCCGTCCAGGCGAGGATGTAGCCCACAAAGCTCGCGGTAACATTGAGGATAAAGCTGATTGTAGCCGGGTGGCGAATCGTGAAGAGCTGATAGACCTCCGCGCGGGTCCAAACCCAGAAACACACATCCGGTACTCCAACATACCTCATGACATCAGGGACCACAAGGACGAAAACAAGTTTGAAGAAATTGTTCAGAATCCCTGCTTTCCATCGCGAGTTGTTGGTGTGATCTGGTTTTGACGACCGGTTGCTTTCAGTCTGATACTCCTGTAGTTTCGGAGCCCATGCAGCGGAGAGAAACATCAGTGAGACAACCGTTTCTACTACATACTCCTCCGTTCTGAAATAACTCCAAACACCGACTAGTCCTCCACACGTCAACCCCCCGACAACCCACAACACGAGACGACAAATACGGCCACACTGTCGTCTCTTTTTCTGCTTCCACAGCCCGATTGTCTGCTTGATGATGTGACTGAAGATGGGGATGAGCAGAATCCCGTTGGACAGGACCACGCTCAGGGCGGGGGTGACGGACGGCATGACCCGGACCGTCAACAGGCACAGCCCGGTCACCTCGCACAGGCTCAGGAGTGCGCCCTAGGGGAAAAGAGACGTTGATGTCAATTTTGTCTAGCAAGAAGATAAAAAAAATTCAGATTATTTTAAACAAGGTACCTGTAAGGAAGGCGTTGCGATAGATTTTTTTGGTTTGTGTGTGTGTGTGTGTGGGGGGGGGCACCAAAGTATTCGCCCAAGCCTTTTATCTATTGGTAACAAGGAGATACTAGTAATTAGAGCCAGGGTGCCGACTAGGGCCTGGCGGGGCGTATGGCCTCCGTGGATTATTACTTACTCGCGATAGGGCAAAGGGCAAATGAAGAAAGGAAATGATTATATTCTCTACATGTTTTCTGTTAAGATTTGCAACGGGGGTGCAGGTTGTATGTGTTTAACAATTTTGTAGAAGTCAGGTTGGTTAAAATGATACATTGTTTAGGTAAACAATGATCAAAGTCAATTGCCCATGCATAAGTCATTTGCTTTCAATATGCTAAAAGTGAAACGTAAACTTTCTACGGTGTTTTAATGTTGAGTTTTCTCGTGGGAACACTTGGCGTTTCCTTTTCATGATTATGACCGTGTATCTGAACATACAAAAGGCTTGTTGTGTTTTAACCGCATCATTAGTAGCAATGTATTGCAGCTAACTGGTGTTTTAACGGCACTTTCACCATCAAAACCTGAGCATAAACTTTTCAAAACAAAATGTTAGTTACATTTCACAAATTCTGGGGAAGTCAGGCCTTCAGCAAAAAAAAAAATAATTTTTGAAATAAACAATTATCAAAGTCAATTATCCAAGCATTAATAGTTATAAGATGATATACGCAAGACGTCAACATTCTTTGGTGTTTTCGTCGTTAAGGTTTGTCGTGGAAACCTCTTGTTTTCTGTGCCTTTTCATTCATGATTGCGAATTTGCGACCGTGCATCTGAACATTCAAAAGTATGGCGGTGTGCCCTACCATGTGATCTGTGTACGTAATTTAAAACATACATACGTACAGCATCAGTGTAGTGGGAACAAATATTTGAGCATCGAAACCATCTACACATATCTATTTGACCATGGGAATTGGCTGAGCAAATATGTTTAAAATCCAAACGTCAACAATGGGTGCTGTTTTCCTTTTTTTTCTGTCACTCCCCTTTGATGTCATCCATGGTTCTGACAGTGCGTTTGAATTTACAAAGAGGCTTATTGTTTGTTTGTTTCGCATAACCGGTAAACCGCCTTTGGGCGTCACAAACCGGTTTTGTGTGTAGAACCACATGGGTGGTAGCGATGTATGACAGCCAACACGGAAATTTTTAACGCCACGTCACCATCGATACTAGCTATACACACCGTCAAAATATCTTGAGAAGTCAAATGGTCCATGTGATGTTTTAGGATGACAACATTAAAGGCATGCAATGCGATTTCAGGGCAGGAAAACTGGAAATATTCGTTCTTTGAAAATTATGCAGTCCTCGTGATATTGTGATAAACTGCTTTACAGTAGCACATTTGATTCAGCATTTCATACAAACTGCAGAAACAAGCTCCAAGATGAGTCCTTTATTTTCTGCGTTTAACAAATTCTGCCTATATATTTATGTACTTAGCTTTGTTAGATCTTTAGTTGTAGAAGACAATACAAAAATATGCTGAGTCAATAAAGAATCATTAAGAGCAAGCTGAAAGGGGTTATTGGTTAATCGGTTCACCCGGGCAAACAAAACGATGTTTACCGCATCAGATCTTACAGCCATGGGGAAAATTTTGTCATTACAATGTCAACGCTGAGCCCACTTTACCGTAGACAAAATATTTACGGAGGCCGTCCCACCAACACTAGACGATAATTGACTCTCTCAGCCCCACCGAACCCCAGTTTTGAGGCTTAGAATTCAATTAGCATTCCTCGGCTATTTTTACCCACCTTGTTCACAGTTTCCTATAGAGCCAATATCCCTTAACATAGTCTTCAACAATGGTAGCAAAATTATATCTAATGTAGCCCGCCCGAGCTCAGGTTTATAATGTTATTAGCATTCTTTTGCTATTTTTTTCCGACCTTGACCACAGTTTTCTATACATAATATAATCCTCTATCCTTCTAGCTTAACAGAGTTTTCAACAATTATTCAGTTTTCAGCAAAAAATTATATCCAATATAGCCTGAGCTCAGGCATGCAGTATTCTATATCATTGTATGGAAGTTTAGTTTGTTTTTGTGTGTCCGCAGTTAGGCCACAGTGAGTAGATTTTATGGATAACATCCTCCGCGGACTCCAAGTCTAATGCGAGGCGGGCCAAAACAACAGTGTGCCCCTGTGTTACATGGGCAATTACATTACTTGGCGAACGTGCTACATGATTGGGTTGGAAACTCAATACCTCTCCAAACATTTTTTTTTTACAATGGGAAGGGTCAGGTCTTTATACGTTGTCTTAACTAGCCTATACCAGGTTTGAGGCGGCTGGAAAGAGAAGAAATTGGTCAAATAGAGAGATAACATGCCGGGGGAGTTGGTCCGCTAGAGAGTACAGTTTGCCGCACCCGGGTTAGCTGACCAACTCCCTCGGTATGTTATCTCTCTATTTGGCCCATCTCTTTCCAGCCGCCTCCCGAAGCCTGGTAGAGGCTAGTTTGTACACTGTAGAGGCCTTGTCGTAGAGGCTATGTCGTAACTACGTTTCACATTTCATGTTGACATCTCTACAACATCTATGTTAATGTGACTCCTACTTATTAGTACATAAACAGTGTAGAGTGACTCTTGTAAGTCCATTCTTTACATATTTTCGGTCAGTCAAGAGCAGAGGTGTGCTGTGTCTTTGTTTACCGTGCGAGTATTGTGTTACACGGAGACTGTGTGCTGAATATTGTAGTCTATTGTACTATATTGTGTGGGGAGGGGATGCGGCCATTGTGTGCGGCCAGTGGCATGGCTGACGGGCCATTCGAGTTGCTGAAGCCCCTGACTAGCCTCTACCAGGCTTCGGGAGGCGGCTGGAAAGAGTAGAAATCGGCCAAATAGAGAGATAACATGCCAGGGGAGTTGGTCTGCTGGGAGAGAACATTTTGCCGCACCCCACGCTGTTCTCTCCTGCAGAAAAACTCCCCTGGCATGTTATCTCTCTATTTGGTCGATTTCTACTATTTTCAGCCCCTACATCGTCGGCTCCGGATCCGGACGGGGGTTGGGCCATGGTTGGGAACTTGTCGGCTGGTAGTCGGAAATAGGTTAGCAGTGAGCGTGGTTGTCAGTCAATGTGGCTCAAATTTAACTCAAATTCGTGTTTGGAAAGAGGTCAACGTTGTCCGGGTGGGGGGCAAATTTGACTCAAGTTTAACTTAATAGAAATGAAGCGTGACTTAATTCAATCTTTCCAGGCTGCTCCCGACCTAATCTTGAAAATTAATCTATGTTGGTAGAAGTCATTATGAACAAGTTTGAACTGTAATTGCCAACACAATTAACTGGACTCACCCAAATTTCCGACTGTTCAACTCCAGTCTTTGTCAATGAAATTTACCATTCTAACAAAGACTAGAGTTAATTAGGACATAATTAGCCCGACATTGGTGGCTAAGTGTGTTCGTTGGGTTCTTTTACGCACAAGGACGCCTAAGGTTCCCTATACACTCGGCTGTCGTCTTAACGTTCCCGTCTGGCAAACTACTGACCCTTTGCCGTAACTCACAATTCACCCTTGGCTGAGAAGAGAGACAGGGAGAGACAGAGAGAGACAGACAGACAGAGAGAGAGAGAGAGCTAGAGAGAGAGAGGGAGAGAGAGGGGGAGAGAGACGAGGGAGAGAGGAGGGAGA